>NW_026869742.1:300000-600000 GCF_905332965.1 Bombus pascuorum | reverse complement strand
GCGTATTGCTTTTTGATTTTAATTTAAAAAAAAACGCCGCCAAGTCCAGCGGCGTATTGCTTTTTCAGGCATACATGTTCCAGTCCAGCGGCGTATTGTTTTTCTATTTTAATAAAAAAAAAACGCTGCTAAGTCCAGCGGCGTATTGCTTTTCGATTTTAATTTAAAAAAAAAACGCCGCCAAGTCCAGCGGCGTATTGCTTTTCTATTTTAATTTAAAAAAAAAACGCCGCCAAGTCCAGCGGCGTATTGCTTTTCGATTTTAATTTAAAAAAAAACGCCGCCAAGTCCAGCGGCGTATTGCTTTTCGATTTTAATTTAAAAAAAAAACGCCGCCAAGTCCAGCGGCGTATTGCTTTTCGATTTTAATTTAAAAAAAAAACGCCGCCAAGTCCAGCGGCGTAATGCTTTTCGATTTTAATTTAAAAAAAAACGCCGCCAAGTCCAGCGGCGTATTGCTTTTCTATTTTAATAAAAAAAAAAACGCCGCTAAGTCCAGCGGCGTATTGCTTTTCGATTTTAATTTAAAAAAAAAACGCCGCCAAGTCCAGCGGCGTATTGCTTTTTCAGGCATACATGTTCAAGTTCTGCGGCGTATTGCTTTTCTATTTTAATAAAAAAAAAAACGCCGCTAAGTCCAGCGGCGTATTGCTTTTCGATTTTAATTTAAAAAAAAACGCCGCCAAGTCCAGCGGCGTATTGTTTTTCGATTTTAATTTAAAAAAAAAACGCCGCAAAGTCCAGCGGCGTATTGCTTTTCGATTTTAACTTAAAAAAAAACGCCGGCAAGTCCAGCGGCGTATTGCTTTTTGATTTTAATTTAAAAAAAAACGCCGCCAAGTCCGGCGGAGTATTGCTTTTCTATTTTAATTTAAAAAAAAAAACGCCGCCAAGTCCAGCGGCGTATTGCGTTTCGATTTTAATTTAAAAAAAAACGCCACCAAGTCCAGCGGCGTATTGTTTTTTCAGGCATACATGTTCAAGTCCAGCGGCGTATTGCTTTTCTATTTTAATAAAAAAAAAACGCCGCTAAGTCCAGCGGCGTATTGCTTTTCGATTTTAATTTAAAAAAAAACGCCGCCAAGTCCGGCGGAGTATTGCTTTTCGATTTTAATTTAAAAAAAAAAACGCCGCCAAGTCCAGCGGCGTATTGCGTTTCGATTTTAATTTAAAAAAAAAAACGCCGCCAAGTCCAGCGGCGTATTGCTTTTCGATTTTAATTTAAAAAAAAAACGCCGCCAAGTCCAGCGGCGTATTGCTTTTCGATTTTAATTTAAAAAAAAACGCCGCCAAGTCCAGCGGCGTATTGCTTTTCGATTTTAATTTAAAAAAAAAACGCCGCCAAGTCCAGCGGCGTATTGCTTTTCGATTTTAATTTAAAAAAAAACGCCGCCAAGTCCAGCGGCGTATTGCTTTTTCAGGCATACATGTTCAAGTCCAGCGGCGTATTGCTTTTCTATTTCAATAAAAAAAAAACGCCGCTAAGTCCAGCGGCGTATTGCTTTTCGATTTTAATTTAAAAAAAAACGCCGCCAAGTCCAGCGGAGTATTGCTTTTCTATTTTAATTTAAAAAAAAAAACGCCGCCAAGTCCAGCGGCGTATTGCTTTTCGATTTTAATTTAAAAAAAAAACGCCGCCAAGTCCAGCGGCGTATTGCTTTTCGATTTTAATTTAAAAAAAAAACGCCGCCAAGTCCAGCGGCGTATTGCTTTTCGATTTTAATTTAAAAAAAAACGCCGCCAAGTCCAGCGGCGTATTGCTTTTCGATTTTAATTTAAAAAAAAAACGCCGCCAAGTCCAGCGGCGTATTGCTTTTCTATTTTAATAAAAAAAAAAACGCCGCTAAGTCCAGCGGCGTATTGCTTTTCGATTTTAATTTAAAAAAAAACGCCGCCAAGTCCAGCGGCGTATTGCTGTTTCAGGCATACATGTTCAAGTCCAGCGGCGTATTGCTTTTCTATTTTAATTTAAAAAAAAACGCCGCCAAGTCCAGCGGCGTATTGCTTTTTCAGGCATACATGTTCAAGTCCTGCGGCGTATTGCTTTTCTATTTTAATAAAAAAAAAACGCCGCTAAGTCCAGCGGCGTATTGCTTTTCTATTTTAATTTAAAAAAAAAACGCCGCCAAGTCCAGCGGCGTATTGCTTTTTCAGGCATACATGTTCAAGTCCTGCGGCGTATTGCTTTTCTATTTTAATAAAAAAAAAACGCCGCTAAGTCCAGCGGCGTATTGCTTTTCGATTTTAATTTAAAAAAAAACGCCGCCAAGTCCAGCGGCGTATTGCTTTTCGATTTTAATTTAAAAAAAAAAACGCCACCAAGTCCAGCGGCGTATTGTTTTTTCAGGCATACATGTTCAAGTCCAGCGGCGTATTGCTTTTCTATTTTAATAAAAAAAAAACGCCGCTAAGTCCAGCGGCGTATTGCTTTTCGATTTTAATTTAAAAAAAAACGCCGCCAAGTCCAGCGGCGTATTGCTTTTCGATTTTAATTTAAAAAAAAAAACGCCACCAAGTCCAGCGGCGTATTGTTTTTTCAGGCATACATGTTCAAGTCCAGCGGCGTATTGCTTTTCGATTTTAATTTAAAAAAAAACGCCGCCAAGTCCAGCGGCGTATTGCTTTTTCAGGCATACATGTTCCAGTCCAGCGGCGTATTGCTTTTCTATTTTAATAAAAAAAAAACGCCGCTAAGTCCAGCGGCGTATTGCTTTTCGATTTTAATTTAAAAAAAAACGCCGCCAAGTCCAGCGGCGTATTGCTTTTCGATTTTAATTTAAAAAAAAAAACGCCACCAAGTCCAGCGGCGTATTGTTTTTTCAGGCATACATGTTCAAGTCCAGCGGCGTATTGCTTTTCGATTTTAATTTAAAAAAAAACGCCGCCAAGTCCAGCGGCGTATTGCTTTTTCAGGCATACATGTTCCAGTCCAGCGGCGTATTGCTTTTCTATTTTAATAAAAAAAAAACGCCGCTAAGTCCAGCGGCGTATTGCTTTTCGATTTTAATTTAAAAAGAAAAACGCCACCAAGTCCAGCGGCGAATTGCTTTTCGATTTTAATTTAAAAAAAAAAACGCCACCAAGTCCAGCGGCGTATTGTTTTTTCAGGCATACATGTTCAAGTCCAGCGGCGTATTGCTTTTCTATTTTAATAAAAAAAAAACGCCGCTAAGTCCAGCGGCGTATTGCTTTTCGATTTTAATTTAAAAAAAAACGCCGCCAAGTCCAGCGGCGTATTGCTTTTCGATTTTAATTTAAAAAAAAACGCCGCCAAGTTAAGCGGCTTATTGCTTTTTCAGGCATACATGTTCCAGTCCAGCGGCGTATTGCTTTTCTATTTTAATAAAAAAAAAACGCCGCTAAGTCCAGCGGCGTATTGCTTTTCGATTTTAATTTAAAAAAAAAACGCCGCCAAGTCCAGCGGCGTATTGCTTTTTCAGGCATACATGTTCAAGTCCTGCGGCGTATTGCTTTTCTATTTTAATAAAAAAAAAAACGCCGCTAAGTCCAGCGGCGTATTGCTTTTCTATTTTAATTTAAAAAAAAACGCCGCCAAGTCCAGCGGCGTATTGCTTTTTCAGGCATACATGTTCAAGTCCTGCGGCGTATTGCTTTTCTATTTTAATAAAAAAAAAACGCCGCTAAGTCCAGCGGCGTATTGCTTTTCGATTTTAATTTAAAAAAAAACGCCGCCAAGTCCAGCGGCGTATTGCTTTTCGATTTTAATTTAAAAAAAAAAACGCCACCAAGTCCAGCGGCGTATTGTTTTTTCAGGCATACATGTTCAAGTCCAGCGGCGTATTGCTTTTCTATTTTAATAAAAAAAAAACGCCGCTAAGTCCAGCGGCGTATTGCTTTTCGATTTTAATTTAAAAAAAAACGCCGCCAAGTCCAGCGGCGTATTGCTTTTCGATTTTAATTTAAAAAAAAAAACGCCACCAAGTCCAGCGGCGTATTGTTTTTTCAGGCATACATGTTCAAGTCCAGCGGCGTATTGCTTTTCGATTTTAATTTAAAAAAAAACGCCGCCAAGTCCAGCGGCGTATTGCTTTTCGATTTTAATTTAAAAAAAAAAACGCCACCAAGTCCAGCGGCGTATTGTTTTTTCAGGCATACATGTTCAAGTCCAGCGGCGTATTGCTTTTCGATTTTAATTTAAAAAAAAACGCCGCCAAGTCCAGCGGCGTATTGCTTTTTCAGGCATACATGTTCAAGTCCAGCGGCGTATTGCTTTTCTATTTTAATAAAAAAAAAACGCCGCTAAGTCCAGCGGCGTATTGCTTTTCGATTTTAATTTAAAAAAAAACGCCGCCAAGTCCAGCGGCGTATTGCTTTTCGATTTTAATTTAAAAAAAAACGCCGCCAAGTCCAGCGGCGTATTGCTTTTCGATTTTAATTTAAAAAAAAACGCCGCCAAGTTAAGCGGCTTATTGCTTTTTCAGGCATACATGTTCCAGTCCAGCGGCGTATTGCTTTTCTATTTTAATAAAAAAAAAACGCCGCTAAGTCCAGCGGCGTATTGCTTTTCGATTTTAATTTAAAAAAAAAACGCCGCCAAGTCCAGCGGCGTATTGCTTTTCTATTTTAATTTAAAAAAAAACGCCGCCAAGTCCAGCGGCGTATTGCTTTTCGATTTTAATTTAAAAAAAAAACGCCGCCAAGTCCAGCGGCGTATTGCTTTTCGATTTTAATTTAAAAAAAAACGCCGCCAAGTCCAGCGGCGTATTGCTTTTTCAGGCATACATGTTCCAGTCCAGCGGCGTATTGTTTTTCTATTTTAATAAAAAAAAAACGCTGCTAAGTCCAGCGGCGTATTGCTTTTCGATTTTAATTTAAAAAAAAAACGCCGCCAAGTCCAGCGGCGTATTGCTTTTCTATTTTAATTTAAAAAAAAACGCCGCCAAGTCCAGCGGCGTATTGCTTTTCGATTTTAATTTAAAAAAAAAACGCCGCCAAGTCCAGCGGCGTATTGCTTTTCGATTTTAATTTAAAAAAAAAACGCCGCCAAGTCCAGCGGCGTATTGCTTTTCGATTTTAATTTAAAAAAAAAACGCCGCCAAGTCCAGCGGCGTAATGCTTTTCGATTTTAATTTAAAAAAAAACGCCGCCAAGTCCAGCGGCGTATTGCTTTTCTATTTTAATAAAAAAAAAAACGCCGCTAAGTCCAGCGGCGTATTGCTTTTCGATTTTAATTTAAAAAAAAACGCCGCCAAGTCCAGCGGCGTATTGCTTTTTCAGGCATACATGTTCAAGTTCTGCGGCGTATTGCTTTTCTATTTTAATAAAAAAAAAACGCCGCTAAGTCCAGCGGCGTATTGCTTTTCGATTTTAATTTAAAAAAAAACGCCGCCAAGTCCAGCGGCGTATTGTTTTTCGATTTTAATTTAAAAAAAAAACGCCGCAAAGTCCAGCGGCGTATTGCTTTTCGATTTTAACTTAAAAAAAAACGCCGGCAAGTCCAGCGGCGTATTGCTTTTTGATTTTAATTTAAAAAAAAACGCCGCCAAGTCCGGCGGAGTATTGCTTTTCGATTTTAATTTAAAAAAAAAAACGCCGCCAAGTCCAGCGGCGTATTGCGTTTCGATTTTAATTTAAAAAAAAACGCCACCAAGTCCAGCGGCGTATTGTTTTTTCAGGCATACATGTTCAAGTCCAGCGGCGTATTGCTTTTCTATTTTAATAAAAAAAAAACGCCGCTAAGTCCAGCGGCGTATTGCTTTTCGATTTTAATTTAAAAAAAAACGCCGCCAAGTCCGGCGGAGTATTGCTTTTCGATTTTAATTTAAAAAAAAAAACGCCGCCAAGTCCAGCGGCGTATTGCGTTTCGATTTTAATTTAAAAAAAAAACGCCGCCAAGTCCAGCGGCGTATTGCTTTTCGATTTTAATTTAAAAAAAAACGCCGCCAAGTCCAGCGGCGTATTGCTTTTCGATTTTAATTTAAAAAAAAACGCCGCCAAGTCCAGCGGCGTATTGCTTTTCGATTTTAATTTAAAAAAAAAACGCCGCCAAGTCCAGCGGCGTATTGCTTTTCGATTTTAATTTAAAAAAAAACGCCGCCAAGTCCAGCGGCGTATTGCTTTTTCAGGCATACATGTTCAAGTCCAGCGGCGTATTGCTTTTCTATTTTAATAAAAAAAAAACGCCGCTAAGTCCAGCGGCGTATTGCTTTTCGATTTTAATTTAAAAAAAAACGCCGCCAAGTCCAGCGGAGTATTGCTTTTCGATTTTAATTTAAAAAAAAAAACGCCGCCAAGTCCAGCGGCGTATTGCTTTTCGATTTTAATTTAAAAAAAAACGCCGCCAAGTCCAGCGGCGTATTGCTTTTCGATTTTAATTTAAAAAAAAAACGCCGCCAAGTCCAGCGGCGTATTGCTTTTCGATTTTAATTTAAAAAAAAACGCCGCCAAGTCCAGCGGCGTATTGCTTTTCGATTTTAATTTAAAAAAAAAACGCCGCCAAGTCCAGCGGCGTATTGCTTTTCTATTTTAATAAAAAAAAAAACGCCGCTAAGTCCAGCGGCGTATTGCTTTTCGATTTTAATTTAAAAAAAAACGCCGCCAAGTCCAGCGGCGTATTGCTGTTTCAGGCATACATGTTCAAGTCCAGCGGCGTATTGCTTTTCTATTTTAATTTAAAAAAAAACGCCGCCAAGTCCAGCGGCGTATTGCTTTTTCAGGCATACATGTTCAAGTCCTGCGGCGTATTGCTTTTCTATTTTAATAAAAAAAAAACGCCGCTAAGTCCAGCGGCGTATTGCTTTTCTATTTTAATTTAAAAAAAAACGCCGCCAAGTCCAGCGGCGTATTGCTTTTTCAGGCATACATGTTCAAGTCCTGCGGCGTATTGCTTTTCTATTTTAATAAAAAAAAAACGCCGCTAAGTCCAGCGGCGTATTGCTTTTCGATTTTAATTTAAAAAAAAACGCCGCCAAGTCCAGCGGCGTATTGCTTTTCGATTTTAATTTAAAAAAAAAAACGCCACCAAGTCCAGCGGCGTATTGTTTTTTCAGGCATACATGTTCAAGTCCAGCGGCGTATTGCTTTTCTATTTTAATAAAAAAAAAACGCCGCTAAGTCCAGCGGCGTATTGCTTTTCGATTTTAATTTAAAAAAAAACGCCGCCAAGTCCAGCGGCGTATTGCTTTTCGATTTTAATTTAAAAAAAAAAACGCCACCAAGTCCAGCGGCGTATTGTTTTTTCAGGCATACATGTTCAAGTCCAGCGGCGTATTGCTTTTCGATTTTAATTTAAAAAAAAACGCCGCCAAGTCCAGCGGCGTATTGCTTTTTCAGGCATACATGTTCCAGTCCAGCGGCGTATTGCTTTTCTATTTTAATAAAAAAAAAACGCCGCTAAGTCCAGCGGCGTATTGCTTTTCGATTTTAATTTAAAAAAAAACGCCGCCAAGTCCAGCGGCGTATTGCTTTTCGATTTTAATTTAAAAAAAAAAACGCCACCAAGTCCAGCGGCGTATTGTTTTTTCAGGCATACATGTTCAAGTCCAGCGGCGTATTGCTTTTCGATTTTAATTTAAAAAAAAACGCCGCCAAGTCCAGCGGCGTATTGCTTTTTCAGGCATACATGTTCCAGTCCAGCGGCGTATTGCTTTTCTATTTTAATAAAAAAAAAACGCCGCTAAGTCCAGCGGCGTATTGCTTTTCGATTTTAATTTAAAAAGAAAAACGCCACCAAGTCCAGCGGCGAATTGCTTTTCGATTTTAATTTAAAAAAAAAAACGCCACCAAGTCCAGCGGCGTATTGTTTTTTCAGGCATACATGTTCAAGTCCAGCGGCGTATTGCTTTTCTATTTTAATAAAAAAAAAACGCCGCTAAGTCCAGCGGCGTATTGCTTTTCGATTTTAATTTAAAAAAAAACGCCGCCAAGTCCAGCGGCGTATTGCTTTTCGATTTTAATTTAAAAAAAAACGCCGCCAAGTTAAGCGGCTTATTGCTTTTTCAGGCATACATGTTCCAGTCCAGCGGCGTATTGCTTTTCTATTTTAATAAAAAAAAAACGCCGCTAAGTCCAGCGGCGTATTGCTTTTCGATTTTAATTTAAAAAAAAAACGCCGCCAAGTCCAGCGGCGTATTGCTTTTCTATTTTAATTTAAAAAAAAACGCCGCCAAGTCCAGCGGCGTATTGCTTTTCGATTTTAATTTAAAAAAAAACGCCGCCAAGTCCAGCGGCGTATTGCTTTTCGATTTTAATTTAAAAAAAAACGCCGCCAAGTCCAGCGGCGTATTGCTTTTTCAGGCATACATGTTCCAGTCCAGCGGCGTATTGTTTTTCTATTTTAATAAAAAAAAAACGCTGCTAAGTCCAGCGGCGTATTGCTTTTCGATTTTAATTTAAAAAAAAAACGCCGCCAAGTCCAGCGGCGTATTGCTTTTCTATTTTAATTTAAAAAAAAACGCCGCCAAGTCCAGCGGCGTATTGCTTTTCGATTTTAATTTAAAAAAAAACGCCGCCAAGTCCAGCGGCGTATTGCTTTTCGATTTTAATTTAAAAAAAAAAACGCCGCCAAGTCCAGCGGCGTATTGCTTTTCGATTTTAATTTAAAAAAAAAACGCCGCCAAGTCCAGCGGCGTAATGCTTTTCGATTTTAATTTAAAAAAAAACGCCGCCAAGTCCAGCGGCGTATTGCTTTTCTATTTTAATAAAAAAAAAACGCCGCTAAGTCCAGCGGCGTATTGCTTTTCGATTTTAATTTAAAAAAAAACGCCGCCAAGTCCAGCGGCGTATTGCTTTTTCAGGCATACATGTTCAAGTCCAGCGGCGTATTGCTTTTCTATTTTAATTTAAAAAAAAACGCCGCCAAGTCCAGCGGCGTATTGCTTTTTCAGGCATACATGTTCAAGTCCTGCGGCGTATTGCTTTTCTATTTTAATAAAAAAAAAACGCCGCTAAGTCCAGCGGCGTATTGCTTTTCGATTTTAATTTAAAAAAAAACGCCGTCAAGTCCAGCGGCGTATTGCTTTTTGATTTTGATTTAAAAAAAAACGCCACCAAGTCCAGCGGCGTATTGTTTTTTCAGGCATACATGTTCAAGTCCAGCGGCGTATTGCTTTTCTATTTTAATAAAAAAAAAACGCCGCTAAGTCCAGCGGCGTATTGCTTTTCGATTTTAATTTAAAAAAAAACGCCGCCAAGTCCAGCGGCGTATTGCTTTTCGATTTTAATTTAAAAAAAAAACGCCGCCAAGTCCAGCGGCGTATTGCTTTTCGATTTTAATTTAAAAAAAAACGCCGCCAAGTCCAGCGGCGTATTGCTTTTTCAGGCATACATGTTCAAGTCCAGCGGCGTATTGCTTTTCGATTTTAATTTAAAAAAAAACGCCGCCAAGTCCAGCGGCGTATTGCTTTTCGATTTTAATTTAAAAAAAAAACGCCGCCAAGTCCAGCGGCGTATTGCTTTTCGATTTTAATTTAAAAAAAAAAACGCCGCCAAGTCCAGCGGCGTAATGCTTTTCGATTTTAATTTAAAAAAAAACGCCGCCAAGTCCAGCGGCGTATTGCTTTTCTATTTTAATAAAAAAAAAACGCCGCTAAGTCCAGCGGCGTATTGCTTTTCGATTTTAATTTAAAAAAAAACGCCGCCAAGTCCAGCGGCGTATTGCTTTTTCAGGCATACATGTTCAAGTTCTGCGGCGTATTGCTTTTCTATTTTAATAAAAAAAAAACGCCGCTAAGTCCAGCGGCGTATTGCTTTTCGATTTTAATTTAAAAAAAAACGCCGCCAAGTCCAGCGGCGTATTGCTTTTCGATTTTAATTTAAAAAAAAAAACGCCACCAAGTCCAGCGGCGTATTGTTTTTTCAGGCATACATGTTCAAGTCCAGCGGCGTATTGCTTTTCTATTTTAATAAAAAAAAAACGCCGCTAAGTCCAGCGGCGTATTGCTTTTCGATTTTAATTTAAAAAAAAAACGCCGCCAAGTCCAGCGGCGTATTGCTTTTCGATTTTAATTTAAAAAAAAAAACGCCACCAAGTCCAGCGGCGTATTGTTTTTTCAGGCATACATGTTCAAGTCCAGCGGCGTATTGCTTTTCTATTTTAATAAAAAAAAAACGCCGCTAAGTCCAGCGGCGTATTGCTTTTCGATTTTAATTTAAAAAAAAACGCCGCCAAGTCCAGCGGCGTATTGCTTTTCGATTTTAATTTAAAAAAAAACGCCGCCAAGTCCAGCGGCGTATTGCTTTTTCAGGCATACATGTTCCAGTCCAGCGGCGTATTGCTTTTCTATTTTAATAAAAAAAAAACGCCGCTAAGTCCAGCGGCGTATTGCTTTTCGATTTTAATTTAAAAAAAAAACGCCGCCAAGTCCAGCGGCGTATTGCTTTTCGATTTTAATTTAAAAAAAAAACGCCGCCAATTCCAGCGGCGTATTGCTTTTCGATTTTAATTTAAAAAAAAACGCCGCCAAGTCCAGCGGAGTATTGCTTTTCGATTTTAATTTAAAAAAAAAAACGCCGCCAAGTCCAGCGGCGTATTGCTTTTCGATTTTAATTTAAAAAAAAACGCCGCCAAGTCCAGCGGCGTATTGCTTTTCGATTTTAATTTAAAAAAAAACGCCGCCAAGTTAAGCGGCTTATTGCTTTTTCAGGCATACATGTTCCAGTCCAGCGGCGTATTGCTTTTCTATTTTAATAAAAAAAAAACGCCGCTAAGTCCAGCGGCGTATTGCTTTTCGATTTTAATTTAAAAAAAAACGCCGCCAAGTCCAGCGGCGTATTGCTTTTCGATTTTAATTTAAAAAAAAAAACGCCACCAAGTCCAGCGGCGTATTGTTTTTTCAGGCATACATGTTCAAGTCAGCGGCGTATTGCTTTTCTATTTTAATAAAAAAATAACACCGCTAAGTCCAGCGGCGTATTGCTTTTCGATTTTAATTTAAAAAAAAACGCCGCCAAGTCCAGCGGCGTATTGCTTTTTCAGGCATACATGTTCCAGTCCAGCGGCGTATTGCTTTTCTATTTTAATAAAAAAAAAACGCCGCTAAGTCCAGCGGCGTATTGCTTTTCGATTTTAATTTAAAAAAAAAACGCCGCCAAGTCCAGCGGCGTATTGCTTTTCGATTTTAATTTAAAAAAAAAACGCCGCCAATTCCAGCGGCGTATTGCTTTTCGATTTTAATTTAAAAAAAAACGCCGCCAAGTCCAGCGGAGTATTGCTTTTCGATTTTAATTTAAAAAAAAAAACGCCGCCAAGTCCAGCGGCGTATTGCTTTTCGATTTTAATTTAAAAAAAAACGCCGCCAAGTCCAGCGGCGTATTGCTTTTCGATTTTAATTTAAAAAAAAACGCCGCCAAGTTAAGCGGCTTATTGCTTTTTCAGGCATACATGTTCCAGTCCAGCGGCGTATTGCTTTTCTATTTTAATAAAAAAAAAACGCCGCTAAGTCCAGCGGCGTATTGCTTTTCGATTTTAATTTAAAAAAAAGACGCCGCCAAGTCCAGCGGCGTATTGCTTTTATATTTTAATTTAAAAAAAAACGCCGCCAAGTCCAGCGGCGTATTGCTTTTCGATTTTAATTTAAAAAAAAACGCCGCCAAGTCCAGCGGCGTATTGCTTTTCGATTTTAATTTAAAAAAAAACGCCGCCAAGTCCAGCGGCGTATTGCTTTTTCAGGCATACATGTTCCAGTCCAGCGGCGTATTGTTTTTTCAGGCATACATGTTCAAGTCAGCGGCGTATTGCTTTTCTATTTTAATAAAAAAAAAACACCGCTAAGTCCAGCGGCGTATTGCTTTTCGATTTTAATTTAAAAAAAAACGCCGCCAAGTCCAGCGGCGTATTGCTTTTTCAGGCATACATGTTCCAGTCCAGCGGCGTATTGCTTTTCTATTTTAATAAAAAAAAAACGCCGCTAAGTCCAGCGGCGTATTGCTTTTCGATTTTAATTTAAAAAAAAAACGCCGCCAAGTCCAGCGGCGTATTGCTTTTCGATTTTAATTTAAAAAAAAAACGCCGCCAATTCCAGCGGCGTATTGCTTTTCGATTTTAATTTAAAAAAAAACGCCGCCAAGTCCAGCGGAGTATTGCTTTTCGATTTTATTTTAAAAAAAAAAACGCCGCCAAGTCCAGCGGCGTATTGCTTTTCGATTTTAATTTAAAAAAAAACGCCGCCAAGTCCAGCGGCGTATTGCTTTTCGATTTTAATTTAAAAAAAAACGCCGCCAAGTTAAGCGGCTTATTGCTTTTTCAGGCATACATGTTCCAGTCCAGCGACGTATTGCTTTTCTATTTTAATAAAAAAAAAACGCCGCTAAGTCCAGCGGCGTATTGCTTTTCGATTTTAATTTAAAAAAAAAACGCCGCCAAGTCCAGCGGCGTATTGCTTTTCTATTTTAATTTAAAAAAAAACGCCGCCAAGTCCAGCAGCGTATTGCTTTTCGATTTTAATTTAAAAAAAAACGCCGCCAAGTCCAGCGGCGTATTGCTTTTCGATTTTAATTTAAAAAAAAACGCCGCCAAGTCCAGCGGCGTATTGCTTTTTCAGGCATACATGTTCCAGTCCAGCGGCGTATTGTTTTTCTATTTTAATAAAAAAAAAACGCTGCTAAGTCCAGCGGCGTATTGCTTTTCGATTTTAATTTAAAAAAAAAACGCCGCCAAGTCCAGCGGCGTATTGCTTTTCTATTTTAATTTAAAAAAAAACGCCGCCAAGTCCAGCGGCGTATTGCTTTTCTATTTTAATTTAAAAAAAAACGCCGCCAAGTCCAGCGGCGTATTGCTTTTCGATTTTAATTTAAAAAAAAACGCCGCCAAGTCCAGCGGCGTATTGCTTTTCGATTTTAATTTAAAAAAAAACGCCGCCAAGTCCAGCGGCGTATTGCTTTTTCAGGCATACATGTTCCAGTCCAGCGGCGTATTGTTTTTCTATTTTAATAAAAAAAAAACGCTGCTAAGTCCAGCGGCGTATTGCTTTTCGATTTTAATTTAAAAAAAAAACGGCGCCAAGTCCAGCGGCGTATTGCTTTTCTATTTTAATTTAAAAAAAAACGCCGCCAAGTCCAGCGGCGTATTGCTTTTCGATTTTAATTTAAAAAAAAACGCCGCCAAGTCCAGCGGCGTATTGCTTTTTGATTTTGATTTAAAAAAAAAACGCCGCCAATTCCAGCGGCGTATTGCTTTTCGATTTTAATTTAAAAAAAAACGAAGCCAAGTCCAGCGGCGTATTGCTTTTCGATTTTAATTTAAAAAAAAACGCCGCCAAGTCCAGCGGCGTATTGCTTTTCTATTTTAATAAAAAAAAAACGCCGCTAAGTCCAGCGGCGTATTGCTTTTCGATTTTAATTTAAAAAAAAACGCCGCCAAGTCCAGCGGCGTATTGCTTTTCGATTTTAATTTAAAAAAAAACGCCGCCAAGTCCAGCGGCGTATTGCTTTTCGATTTTAATTTAAAAAAAAACGCCGCCAAGTCCAGCGGCGTATTGCTTTTCGATTTTAATTTAAAGAAAAACGCCACCAAGTCCAGCGGCGTATTGCTTTTCGATTTTAATTTAAAAAAAAACGCCGCCAAGTCCAGCGGCGTATTGCTTTTCGATTTTAATTTAAAAAAAAACGCCGCCAAGTCCAGCGGCGTATTGCTTTTTCAGGCATACATGTTCAAGTCCAGCGGCGTATTGCTTTTCTATTTTAATAAAAAAAAAACGCCGCTAAGTCCAGCGGCGTATTGCTTTTCGATTTTAATTTAAAAAAAAACGCCGCCAAGTCCAGCGGAGTATTGCTTTTCGATTTTAATTTAAAAAAAAAAACGCCGCCAAGTCCAGCGGCGTATTGCTTTTCGATTTTAATTTAAAAAAAAAAACGCCGCATAGTCCAGCGGCGTATTGCTTTTCGATTTTAATTTAAAAAAAAACGCCGCCAAGTACAGCGGCGTATTGCTTTTCGATTTTAATTTAAAAAAAAAACGCCGCCAAGTCCAGCGGCGTATTGCTTTTCGATTTTAATTTAAAAAAAAACGCCGCTAAGTCCAGCGGCGTATTGCTTTTCGATTTTAATTTAAAAAAAAAACGCCGCCAAGTCCAGCGGCGTATTGCTTTTCTATTTTAATTTAAAAAAAAACGCCGCCAAGTCCAGCGGCGTATTGCTTTTCGATTTTAATTTAAAAAAAAACGCCGCCAAGTCCAGCGGCGTATTGCTTTTCGATTTTAATTTAAAAAAAAAACGCCGCCAAGTCCAGCGGCGTATTGCTTTTTCAGGCATACATGTTCCAGTCCAGCGGCGTATTGTTTTTCTATTTTAATAAAAAAAAAACGCTGCTAAGTCCAGCGGCGTATTGCTTTTCGATTTTAATTTAAAAAAAAAACGCCGCCAAGTCCAGCGGCGTATTGCTTTTCTATTTTAATTTAAAAAAAAACGCCGCCAAGTCCAGCGGCGTATTGCTTTTCGATTTTAATTTAAAAAAAAACGCCGCCAAGTCCAGCGGCGTATTGCTTTTTGATTTTGATTTAAAAAAAAACGCCGCCAATTCCAGCGGCGTATTGCTTTTCGATTTTAATTTAAAAAAAAACGAAGCCAAGTCCAGCGGCGTATTGCTTTTCGATTTTAATTTAAAAAAAAACGCCGCCAAGTCCAGCGGCGTATTGCTTTTCTATTTTAATAAAAAAAAAACGCCGCTAAGTCCAGCGGCGTATTGCTTTTCGATTTTAATTTAAAAAAAAACGCCGCCAAGTCCAGCGGCGTATTGCTTTTCGACCATCGGTGTCTTTGTCGGTGGGGGTTGCTCTTTTGGTTTGATCAGATGAGTGTGTTGATTTTGTGGTGTCCGCGGCCTCCTAGGTGGGGCGAGGGGGCTGTTTGTTCGTGTGTCGTTTGATTTTTCTTGGGTGTGTGGTGTTCCCAATGTGGACGTAGTCCTCCTGTTTGCTTTGATTCGCATTTCATTGTTCTTCCTTCTTATGGCTTCCACGATCGCATTTTGTATTGTTGATTCTTTTGTTGACGTTGCTTGAGTGCGAATCTGTTGTTGTGGTAAGGTGGTGTCCTGTGTTTGTAACACTTCAAATCTGTTTTTTGTTGGTATCACTGGTGAGGGAGGGCTTCTTGTAGTTTTCATGGTTTTGCTTTCTTTGGCGGTGGGATCTTGTGTATTGTTTTCTTCTTGGATTAGAACGAGATCTTCTTCTGTGTTTTCCGGGTTGTCTGGTAGTCTTTTGGACCTTCCCACTAGTTTTGGTTGTGGGTTGAGTTTCCGCGTTTTTTGCGCGGAAAGTCTTATGCTAATGTTGTTTTCTTTGTCCGTTTTTGGCGAGATTGCTTTTCTTTTACTCGTTTTTTTTGTTGGGATTACGGAGGGTTCCGTTTTTTTGCTTTCTGCTTCATTATCGATGTCGCCTATTTTTTTATTTATTTTGTTGTTATTTTTTTTTTTCCTATTTATAGCGATGGTGTCACTAATCAATTTTCCACTTTCTGTCACTTTTTTCTTTTTTTTCACTTAGACTTTCTCTACGCGAAAGATTGTCTAGTTGGCGCGCGCACTGTTCGGGTCTGGGTCAGCTGTCCCTTTTTTTTTTTTTTAGGGCTGAGAGGTCCGTTTGGCTTGGAGGTTCGCAGTCGACTGATATGTAGGTGATAGAAATTACAGCGGATGATCATTGAAAGAAATTATAGATACACATAATATAATTATAATATAATGCACATAATCAAGAAATCAAAATGGATAAGCATTCGAGTATTTTATTTTGGATATTGTATATATGTATTTATACAGTCTACCTATGATCTTCCCTAACACGTAAATTAACAGCATTGCATGCGCTTTTATGCGGCAAACGAGCCGCTTATTTCCCAGATTGGTTAACCCCGCGAAGCAAGTTATATATAAGAAATATAGCAAGTTCGCGTCTCGATTTATAAAAAGTCTATGAAATTTACCATTTCCTCATCTTTCGTTGTCTCTTGAGCGTAATCGATTCGTTTCATCTTACGGAATTGCATATATGAAAAACTTATTAGCAAGAATTTCGAGTATATTCCTTAGGAACCGGTTACAAGGAATATCTCTTCGTTATCTAGGCGAAAATGACCGCGGAAAAGTCCCAAAGGAGTCTCAGATAGGATAAAGCGTATCGCATTAGAAAGACAGAGGAATTTCTCTGTCGAGTTTGGCCTAATCGACGGGGTAAATTTTAATATTCCAAAATATATCGTCGTGCAAGCGTGAGTAACTCGTAGCTATTGCACACTGCGTCAGAAGATTCTTGCCAGCCACAAGTCTTGATTAAATTTCTTCATTATCTCGTGATTCGTCGGCTATTCGAATGGATGGCGGTTTCAAAGTCGAGCTTTCGTGGCCTTGAAAGTCTGTCCGGCAAATACATAGCTGGTTACGAACTGCAGTTTTCCTTTTTTCTTCTTTTCTTCTTCCTTCTTTTGTTGTGTTGCCTATGGTGATTGTAGCGTCTTTGACGAAGTCCAAAATGTTTAAAAGATCAGAGAAATTCTTGGTTATAAACTCCGATGAATTTACGAATGTCAGAAAACCTACAAAGATGGTCTTATCACGTTTTTGTGATCTTTATGCGAAGTAGTTGAAGTAAGCGATTCGAAGATATAAAGCCTTTTGAGAGTTGATAAATGTTTTGTGGGAAACGAATAAGATTGGTTTAGTTATCAATATTAATTTGTCTTTGTTAATATTATTAGTTTGCATATAGTTAATGTTAGTAATACTTTTTAAATGTTCAAGAAATCAATAGAAACGTGCATTTAATTCTGATATGAAATGGAAAGGTAGTTTTAATGTAAAGTCGATTGACAAATTATTATTGAATTTTGAAATTACTCTTCCATAAAAAATGTCACTTAATGTTTCAGAACTCATTTGAAACGTGGAGGTAGATATTGTTGATTTAATATTATTTTAAACCATAGATGATGGAAGCACGTAATAAAGGAAGGGTGAAAAGGTTATAATCTTACAAAATGTGATTGAAAAGTAGGAAAACACGATAAAGGAAATTTTCATAATTCTTTTAGCAAAGAGGAAAAATTCTATGAAGCGATTTTGTGTGACGGAAGAGTTGCAATGCAAAGTATAACTTTATTATTAAGTCATTTTGTATGGAAGAAAGTTTTTTCTGTTTCGAACTTTCAAAATAATACACAGTTTTATTGAATATTATGAAATGCTAGTAACGAAGAATAAACGCATATATAGTTACTTATTTTTAATTCGTATTACCATTTATCATTTTCATTTTTAAATTTATATTATTGCTTACTATCTTCATTTTGTATGAAAAAATGTTTATTTCTTTTTAAATAATTCGCAGTTTTACTAAATATTCTAAGATAACAGTTGAGAAATACAAGCGCACGGTTGCTCATTATTGTCTTTTATCTTCAGTTTTAAATTCGGATACTTATATTTCTTGTATCTTGATTAAAACGTTTACATTTGCAAGTTCGTTGATGCTTCATTTAGAAAAACGAAGGCATTTTGTGCAAACATCTGCAGCTTAGCTTCCGTTTCTTTTCCAAAGTACATATTTTACTTGAGTCGCCTCTTTGTAATTAGCAAATTAATTAACATATTAAGACTTTATTTTTTACATTCTCTATACATTTTTGTGTAAATAAAGGAAGCTGTTGATGCAATGAATTTTTGCGAAAAGTATCATAAGATGTAGTAAGAATGTTACTGAAAAATTAACTTAACTAAAGCTCATCGGATTTAACAATACGTTTATTGATCCACCTCGGTATTTTACATATTATCATTTAATTATGTATATATAATATATATATAGTATATAGTATATATATAGTATATATATAGTACATATATAAAATATAGTATATACATATAGTATATGTATAGTATATAGTATATATATAGTATATGTACAGTATATAGTATATTTATATATATATATAGTATATAGCATATAGTATATATATAGTATATATAGTATGTATATAGTATATATATATAGTATATAGTATATATATAGTATATATGTAGTATATATATATATAGGATTGGTTATCGTAATTTGCCATTTATTTCAATTACTGAATTATATCTATTTAGTGTACTGTTTGTTGAAATTAAATATAAGATTCATGCAAAAATTTAATAATATACCAACAAATATGAGCAGCATAAATTTTGTCAGTATTGATTTAATCGAGCATAAAATTATTTATAATTTGTACGAAAATATTTGTTATTATACGCGTATTTGTTATTATACGCTGTCTCGTTAATTCGTCTTCTATTAATTGTTGCAAAATTCATAAATACGATTTGTGATCAGTTTAATGCTGGTGATGATATTGGTAATGGTAATAATGATGATGAATGGTGATCATAATAAGTTAACATAATAAATTCTTTTAACTTTTTCATATTTTGCACCGCTATTATGTATGAATACAAAATTCTAATGGATCAACTATTTCCTTCATAGTCCGAGTTATCTCGTCTTATATGTATGAAATATAACGATGTATTATACAACACCAACGTATTAAAATTTACACAAATAATTTTACGTATATATGTATTCGCACGAAAGTATCCGGACATTTGCTTCGATAAGACATATCATCACATTTAAGTAGTATACAATAACATTTAAATCGGACCTTCGGTATTTTAAATTAAGTTGTCCCGTTGGATCTCTTTGGGATGAAAACCTTTAAGGATTTTAATCTGTACGTTATCGATAAATAATGTAGTAACTTTACTTTATGCTACAGCACATTGAAATGAAAGGAAGACACATCGAACGACAGTTTACAGAGGTGAAAACAAATTGTTATATTCTGTATCAAAATATTTAATTCTCTCTTCAGATTGGTTCCATCTTTTGCTCGCTTCAACGAGTATTATAACAAACTCTTAAATTATACATTTTATATATTATTTAACATTTAATACTTCTTTATTATTATTTATATACTATATCTTTATTATGTATTCCTATATTCAATGTAGCGGCTGATGTCAATGTCATAAAAACGTGTAAAATCTAGTTAACTAAATTCTCTCCTAAATTCATTTGAAAAGCTACGTCCAAACGATTTACCAAAATGATATAGTACTATTTAGCATATCTGAAGCTGCAATACCGCACATCAAATTAATCTCGTGTAGCTAGCATTGCACGATAATTAAAACATACAGTTGGCACGAGGTTAATTATTTCAGCGATATAAACAGAGAAATTTAACTACGATTTAAATATGACATTTATTTGTTATTTAACTCTTTGCAACTAGAATTTCGTTTGCCTACGAAGATGCTCTACTCGTAACACCGGTAATGAAAAAGATATTCTCTGTGACACGTACAATATAAAAGATACCTTATGTTGTAATATAATATGGAATAAGCGTCCGAATGTTTTTCTGAATCTGCCTATGTACAACTTTCTTCCTTCCTCTCTTTAATTCAACGTAAGACTCAAATCGATATCGTTTATTAAGTCGCTGCGATTTTTTTTTCTCATTCTCCCAAGAAGATTAGAAGAAGGAGGAAAAAATAGCTGCTTCTACATTGGAGCAATTAGCTTTCGATCGTATTGGACCTTCGGCCGAATAGCCTAATTAACTTAATTCCACGATAGTAGACACCGTATCAATGTCGCGATGCGGTTTAAGCGCGCTAATTTGTAAGTGGTATCATGTAATTTGCACTCGACAGTCAAGTGCAATTTCCATGGAATCGATCGTCCGACACGTGTACAACACATTGCGTCGTGGAATGCTTTGAACAATCTGCAGCTTGTTGCTTCAGTAACGTATGCTTATACTGGATCAAACGATTGTTTGATATCGTTTACAAAGTTGCTATCGCCTTCTTCGTGACTAATCAATAAGTTTATGATGCTCCGTTCTCTAACATTTCCATCTTTTGGAAAGTTTTCAGTCTTTTGAACGAGCTGCATCGGGGTTAAGTGAATGCTCGAATGAGATCGGTTCGGAGCTTCGATTGTTCGAATGGCGTTGTCTCTAATAAATAAGAAGGAGAAATATGTATTTACGACCTGTTGAAGTGGTCGCCACATCTAAGAAAACTCTACATCTGGTCTTTAGTTTTGGCTTCAAGGTTTTTCAGTCTTTGGGTAACACTGCTAGCGTGCGGATCTGGACCAGCTCACATTGTATTCCACACATTGTACTTTAATATACACAATATATATATGTCGGGTTGGCGTTAGGAGCGTTTAATGAGTCTTCACCAGTGTTGTTCATGGTTGTCGCACAGATGTTTATTACACAAGT
This sequence comes from Bombus pascuorum, assembly GCF_905332965.1. NCBI lineage: Eukaryota > Metazoa > Arthropoda > Insecta > Hymenoptera > Apidae > Bombus > Bombus pascuorum. Next base: position 579,756 of record NW_026869742.1, on the reverse strand, counting down.
ATGGCTGATACAAGATTGACAATCGGACGCGGTAGCTGAACGCTAATGACAATGGCCCTAGGTTCGATATAGCGAATCCACGGTCAACGGGATAACGAATATACTTTGCTTCAAAGTCTAAGTCGGACTCAACTTACTACTCGTGATACTAGGAACGCTTGATTGACTCTTAGCTAATCGGATTGCCAGAAAAGAATGACTTTCCGTCGCGACGACGCTGCAGAGGAAAACTATGACGGGGTGTGCCTAAGGGCACGAGATCATCGGATTCGTCAAAGAAAGCCTCCACTCGGAGGGTGAGGGAAATAGGCGCTGCTGTTAATTGGTCAATTTCTATGTTGGCGGTTAGAAAAGGATGCTAGCCGCCCTAGAGAGAGAGTTCCTAGCAGGCAACGTCGTACGTGACCAAATCAGGCTTTCCCATAACTTCCCGCAATAGGTGACAGATTTACAGGCTGATAGAATAAAGACTGTTTGTCAATCTGAAGGACTTTAGTTAACTAAGTCCTAAGATTTGTAACGGTTCCTCAGGTTATCTGAACATAAACTGTAAACGATGCATCGGCATCTGGCGATCATCTGGCCCAAAGAATGGGGTCTGTGTGTGGCGAGCTGCGGGGCTGTTGGAATGTCTTATTGTCAAGTGTCTGTACTGCCAATTCTTTAAAGGAAAGCTATGTTACTTTATATCTCTGTTAGGTGGAATGTTTATCCCGTGACCGTGGCTACGCTCGGCGACCGGTTGTCGCCTCGAGCCTAAGCTCATTGTCTCAAGTTTCGAATGACTGTGTCTGGGTTATTTCGTAGATGCTACAGTATTGAGGCTTTTCCAAATAATTCCAACGGGGGGGGGCCCGGTGTCCTTTCATCTCCGACATATATATATATATATATATATATATATATATATATATATACTTATTGTTATTATTAAATGTACAATAATACACATCACTTTGATTAATTTTAAAAACTTTTGACCCTCCAAGAATTGTATCAAACAAAATTATATTTTAATAATCCAAAATATATGAAGCGCTGATGGTTTATTTTGTTTAAATATGTCAACGTTTCTTTTATAAATGTAAAAATATTACAACATTGCAATGTTAAACTCGAGAATGTTCTTTTTTTATATAGATCAGATCGCTTCAAAATTATTTTTTTCTATATATTGTGAAACATTGATTATGGAATTCGTTAAGATTTTAAGAACTGGATCAATTTGATCGATCAATGATTAACAGAAGAGTGTGCTTTAATCATGTATGTTAGATAACAATCCATTAGAAAGTTTTAGCAAGTGGAAGAAGATATATCTTGAGAATATTTTGCAAAATTCTGAATATTATGGCTATAAATTCATTTATAACCTATCAATAAATTACGCTATAAAGATAATACAATTTTTTATTTTAACTCTGTAAGTTACTTGTTTTTATCAAAATTTTCTTATTTAAAAGCATTTGATGAAATTCAAACAAATAATGACAAAATATTGTAACATTTTAACTTAATTGTTTACATTAAATATATAATTCAATACGATACTCTTATAACATGATCACGTTTAAATTTTAATTTTTGCATTCATCTAACTTGCTTTAATTTTTTAGGGTCTTCAAAGTCTCTGGATCTCCAAAACCTTGTGCATGGATTTCGTGTTATTCAAATAAACCTATTCTCCTGTAAGGTAAATCATTATAAATCTTCTCTTATGTTGGTATGGTGAGTCTCTTTTTATTATCTTTATTACGAAATGTATGTAATCATGCGTTCTCCTTTTTATTATGACGGATTTAAATGATGTACTGCATGCCTTTACCAACGAATGCTTACAAATGGCCATGATGCTGCTCTCAATGCGATAAGCGCTGTATTAAAAATATAATTAAAAACATCAGACCAGCGGAGTGAGATCTCTATTTGTAACGTGCCGCCTGCGTATAGAAAGGAGTAAAAATCACCGTGGACTCGTCGCGGTTAGCGGTTGAACTCCAATTTGAAATTGTTTATGTCATGCTGTTAGCGCCAATCTGTTAACGCCCAACTATTAACGCCAATCGTCGCAACCTTGGGTTCGCAGGTTGATTGCGCCATTTCCTTTAGCAGATGTTTTCCTATTTTTCTTCGGGTAACTAATCAGTTACCCGATTTTATTTATTTCTTTTTTGGAATTCTTTGGTATATAGTTTACATAAAAATAACGTAGTTCTAAAAAACGTTCTCTTTGTCCAACGAACTCCCGATTCCTATACAATCTCCCCTGGTTATCTGGTGCACGCGTAACATTCACGTACTGTTGCATGCGTTGCCATTCCTATTCGTATCCTTCTTTTTATACTTGAATACTTTATTTGAATATAGAATTATAGAAAACGTTTAAGAATACATAAATACAGAAATATAAAAGATATAAAGATATAAAAATTAAAAAATACTGATAGTAAAATTATGATAGTTTGTTTTTGTTCGTTATCGTAGTCTACCGGCGGATCTTGTCCAAATACCAATTTAATTTGAGGGAATCTAGTCGTTAGAAACCTTGACATGAGTTGAATGTTCATTTTTTCTAGTGTGCTAAAGCTATTGTCATTTATCCCTATATGCAAGTGTCCAGTCTGGTTAATAAAGTGTTTTGTTAATTGATGCAACCAGTGCTGTTGGTTGAAGTCTCCTAATTCGGTCTTTGTAATTTGTTTAAAGTGTGGTCTGTTAGTCTTTTGAGTTATTGGAGCTGGGGTGATGTTTGTTTTCCAGTCGACACATTCGTCGTAATAGTTCGGGTTTTCTAAATCGGATTGAACTTTGTCATTGGTGATAAGATACAGTCGGGACAGAGCATCTGCAGCTGTGTTTTCCCTTCCCTTTTTGTATTCTATTTCATAATCATACTCCTCGAGTCTCAAACGCCATCGCATGAGTCTCGATGAGGGATCCTTAACATTTTTTAGCCATTTCAAAGCTTGACGATCACTTTGAATCTTAAATTTTCTACCAAGTAAATATTGTCTCAGTCTTTTGATCGACCATACTATCGCCAATAACTCTTTTTCGGTTGTGGAATAGTTTTTCTCAGGAGGGTTCAAGGTTCGGGATATGTAATAGCATGGATGTCCGTCTTGGGAGAGTATTACTCCTAATCCTTCGTTACTTGCGTCTGTTATTAATGTGAATGTTTTTTCAAAATCCGGGTATTGCAGTACAGGAGCTTCACAGCTAAATTCAATTATCCTATCGAAAATACTTATAATAAGCGGAGACGATGATGGGAAATGTCTACAATGTCTGAAATCTTCTATCGTTTCCAGTTTTTAATCACCCTCTATTCGCCTAATGGATTTCATAAAAATTGACCGTGCGAATCATAAACTACAAGTGATAATTGCTTCCATATGTCCTGCGAGTATTTCCAACAACAATAACTAAAGAGAAACTAAGGAAGAAAAGTATATTGGATCATGATGATGTGCGAGATACTATTCTTGTATATAGAGAATAGTTCATTTTAATCTATAAAGCCAATTATATTCTTGAATTATTTATTGATTCAAGAATATTTCAAACAGGATTTGTTTGGTTGAGAGTAATGTTGGATATTATCGAATAAATTTTCGGACAGTTTAAATAAGAAGCGGAAACGAATTATTTGTTGTTTGAACAAGTCGAAAGACAACGTGTATTAATGTAACGAGATTAATTGTTATTTACAAATACAATTTTATTTTTTGTTTATTACTTTTATTTGCTATTTATCGATCGTAGAGGGAATTTATTTTTACATAAATATAACGTTTCAATCAGAAAGATTTAAACGTTCCTGCTTAGTTACTTTTCAAAGATTCAATGTTTGTCCAGGCAAGCCACTGACGAAACGTTTTAATAAAAGCCCAATAATATGCATATAGTAAATGACAATTAATATTCGGCAATGTATTATGGCAGATATTATATTACTGTATCTACAGATACAATTTTGGTGGGTCAAATTGAGATTATATTACTGTATCTACAGATACTTGTCCTACCAAAGTTGTCCTCTTGGAACATCATTGTAATTCCGAATAATAAAGGAAATTATTACTTGCGGAAGTTGTAAGGTATAACGAATGAAGAATGTACCATTCGATTTATATAACAAACGAAATTGTAACATATACTAGGCAGTACCGCTACTCACCGATGAATCAAGAGAAGATACATCATTAATTTGAAGCTCTGTTATTCCAAGAAATAATTAAAAAGCCAAACCAAGTCCATGGAAACTCCATGCGGTAGAAAATTTTCTTACTCCAGAGTCAGAATCCAACAATCCCCTCTACATAAGGATGGAACTGGCCATCGACAGGGGGGACACCAACAGCCCTCGAAGAGGAACGAACCACCCCGGCCCAACGCCACCCAGATGGCGCCTGAAGGAGAGGAACAAACAGATGCTACAGGCGGCAGCCATCGTCTCGGCCTGGAGCTGGGACGCCCAATGCACGAGCGCAACCAGTAGTATCGACGAGGAAGCGAAAGACCTCCGTAAATACATGAACGCGGCGTGCAATGCCTCGATGCCGCGCTCCAACCCGAGCAGTGGACATTTGAACAAAGGAGTCTACTGGTGGACACCAGAGATCGCGGAGTTGCGAGAGAGCTGCAACAGAGCCCGCAGAAGATTCGCACAGGCACAGCGTCGCAGACAAACTCGCGACGAGGAAGAGATCTCCCACACATACGAGAAATACAGGGAGGCAAGACGTACCGTCCAACGGGAGATTAAGATGGCCAAAGCGCGGTCCTGGACGGAACTCGTGGACGCGGTCGAGTCTGACCCATGGGGGCGGCCGTATAAAGTAGTGACGCACAAACTGCGTACCTCGGCTCCTCCGATAACAACAAACATGGATCCGATGCTATTGGACAAGGTCGTTGGGACCTTGTTCCCCAGACAGGACGACAGTGCAGGGCAGCCAGAAACGTCCCTCCCCTCCACCACACCCAACGATAACGACGAAGTGGCAACGACGACAACGGAGTGGAGTGAGGAGCTGCATGTCACCGAGGAAGAGCTATTAGAAGCGACGAAGAGGACAGCAGCCCGCGACGTGGCACCAGGCCCGGACGGAATCCCAGGCCGAGTATGGGCAGAGACGGTAAATATAATGGCTCCCCGCCTGCGACACTATTTGATAGATGCCTGAAGGACGGCATGTACCCACGGGCATGGCGAACAGCGAGACTGGTCCTGCTACGAAAGGAGGGTCGTCCGCTAGATTCGCCGTCCGCATACAGGCCGATATGCCTGCTGGACGAGGTGGGCAAGCTCCTGGAAAGGATAATTGCAGCGCGTCTAGAGGCTCATATGGAGCGACGAGAGCCTGGGTGGCACGACAGCCAGTACGGGTTCCGCCGAGGACGCTCGACAGTGGACGCGGTGAGACGAGTATGCTCTAAGGTGGAGGATATGGTCTCCCAGGAAGGAGTGGCGATAGCGGTCTCACTAGACATAACTAACGCCTTCAACTCCATCCCATGGGCAAGAATCTTAGAAGCCCTGAACTACTACGAGATACCGGAGTACCTCGTAAGGGTTATTAGGGCATACCTCTGCGACAGGTGGATCATATACAACACCAAGGATGGGGAAACGAGGAAACCGGTCGAGTGCGGTGTACCGCAGGGGTCAGTACTAGGCCCAATCTTCTGGAACACCGCTTACGACCGTGTACTTGAACCGTGAACGCTATCAGGAGACTCGGACTGAGCGTGTCACCAACCAAATCGGAAGCCCTGGGGTTCTTCGACCGGCGACGAAGAGAACCACCACCAACCGGACTGTCCATCAATATCAACGGAGAGGAAGTGCCGGTGGGACACCAGATGAGGTACCTGGGTCTCATCATCGACAGCCAGTGGACCTTCGAGCCGCACATTGAACAACTGGTCCCAAGGGTGACTGCCGCGGCCAACGCCCTATGCGGCCTACTGCCGAACGTGGGTGGAGCGGGAGTGGGCGTTCGCCGACTGTACGAGGGAGTCGTAAAATCCCCAGTACTCTACGGAGCCCCAGTGTGGGCCGAAGACATGATGGAGAGCCGGCGCAGCCGGCTACTACTAAGGAGGCTACAAAGGACGACCGCCATCCGCACAGCAAGAAGCTACAGGACGGTGTCATACGCGACGGCGACCGTGCTGGCCGCGTCCCCCCCTTCGAGCTGCAAGCCCTCGCACTTCGAAGGGTATACGACAAAAGGAAGATCTCACGCCTGGACGGGCGCGCAACGACGCCACCACCCGACAACAGACCACCGTCGAGTGCACGGGAAGAAGCCAAACGGGAGACATGGGAGCGATGGCGCTCTCAACTGGTCGAGGAAGACACTACACGGCAACACCGGGCTGTTCGCGCCGTGCTCCCCAACTGGGAAACATGGAGAGAACAAGGCGGGGTACCGCTGACATTCCGTATGACACAGATGCTCACAGGTCACGGAGTGTTCGGTGAGTACCTACTACGGATCCGGCGGGAGGTGACCTCCATATGTCACCAATGCGAGGAAGAGGAGGATACGGTACAACACACGTGGGAGCGATGCCCGGCATGGGCAGACCAGCGCCGCGTCTTGCAACTCGACATCGGCGAGAGCGTAGCCCGAGAAGCGATCGTGAAGGCCATGTTGAGAGGGCACCAGGAATACACCGCCGTCCGCTCCTTCTGTGAGCAAGTGATGCTAGCAAAAGAGCGGGCGGAGAGAGAAAGGAAAAGGAAACGCGACCCAGCAAGAGTGGAGCGACAAAGGATACCCAGGCGCAACAGGGGGGATGGCACCGCCGCCGCCCCAGCTCGAGCGACAAGACTAGGAAAACGGAACACAAGGGATGTGGTCCCCTCCTAGCGGACCAACACAAATATGGACGCCTCCCTCCTGATAAAAAAGGGGAGAACACGATTACCATTGATTGAAACAAACTTTACACAATACACCGGTATTAGTTTCTAGTGCGTTTTGATTAAATGTATTGCACCCATAAAAATAGACACAACAATACGACACAAATAATAGTAAATTTCAGATTAAATTTAGAAAGTAGTATTTGTAAGATCGTTACTATTTCGCACTTTTCCATGTATGGAATTGACCGATATGTCTTTTAAGGAATTCGTATCATTGTTTTATATTATTATTATGTACATAACGTGTTACTATGTTTACCCTTTTACTATTAGTTTACTATTATCCTATTAGATTGCGTTAGAACAAGAGGACGGTAAGCAGAATCGTGGTAATTTGTCGAATAATCAATAAAGAACTAATTATAATATTATTTTTGAAAATAGATCTGAATTAATGTCAAGTCTCATGGATATTTTTCATCGAGACATGAATATTTGAAACACGTGCATTCTCGTTTCTCACACAGTCTGACAGGACGAAAGAAGGAAATTAGTGTATGAATGCGCGGTTCACTCACGATCGATGCAGGTAGAAAGTACTTACGAGGGAGAGTGTAAGGCGAGCGGAGAATGGTGGATAAGAATGGGAAACGGATCAGCCAAATGACTGGCAGTCAGAATAATAATAGTCCTAGTGTGTAATTGTAAGTGTGCCGCGTTTTCATGTCGTAAACAATGCACGTAGTAAAAGGGTAAATAGAGAAACGACCTTGTAAATGATTCTTTGTCGATTACACGTTTGTCACGTTTGTTTACCAGCTAGACTATAGTAAGTGCTATTTTATTAGAATGCAAGAAAACTGTGGGTGTCACGTTTAACCGCAGTTTCATACAAAAATCTGAACTTTAGAGCGAGAACGTTGTTGTGGAAGTAATGATAAGTAGAGTGCAGATGTTTGTATAAATTCATATTTTTATAAATTGAAAAAATGAAATCTGAGTAGACGATTGTTTTGCTATAAATGTTATAATGAGTACTATGCCGTGTATGTTTCATATTTCGTTCGATCTAATACTTCATATATAAAACCTATAGTACTCATTGCTACATATATATCTATTTAATTAATAGTTATTATTAATATTTGTAATAAAACAATTATCTATACAGGAAGCATAAAAGTTTCAGTAACGATATAGTACATGACATTAGCATTATGTTAGGCATTATTTTACATTAGTTTTGGATTCCCGTTTTCTCGCTTGCATGAAGGAAAAGGATTAGACTCTTGCTTCGTTGGAATTGAAACTTAAATAACTCAGTTTAATATTCCTTTGAAATTACTTAACTTGTGACTTAGAGAGTACACATAGATACCCCCCGACCATTACATTAAACAATTGTACGTCCCTGTTTATAAAATATGTACGTTGTCATTTACTATATAACATTTTGTTCAATCTTAATATCCAACTCAGCGATCTCACACCCACAATGATATACCTTTGCCACTCGAGATATACCGATTACTTGAACGTTATCAGTTTGCTACTAATATTCCCTGCTTTCTGTTCGTTAGCCATAAGCGCGCGTCAATTTGTTCACGCGCCTTGGTCTTTCCTGTAGCTCCCGGCTATACGTCGCATTGATTCGTTTTCGCTTCTATTTCCTCAGCAGTCAGTGTAATTAACAACATTGGATTTGTCAAGATGGTTACGGTTATTGGCGATTTTAAAGTAAGATTTCCTCAAGTCCCCGATCAAGGGAACTTGGATGAAGGTGGTCTTATTTGCGCCTTTTGACGTTATATGAGATTTTCTTATTTCACAAGATCTTTACTAAGCAAATCCTTAAGACACGACCTTAAGATTAATCTTCAGTCGCAGTTATGAAATCAAAAGACATCTGAAGACTGTTCTTGAGACGATCTCAAGTATAAGACTGGGCTATGAATATCATCCATAGATTTATATGAAGCAGGTCATATGGGATGCAATTTTTAGCGTGAGAAACCTATCGTTGTATAGGACATAGTAGCAAAGTTCCTTTTGTCAAATATAATATGTGGAAGACAAAGATATTGTAAAAACAAAAGTACCTTTTCGTGTCTTTCGCGTAATTGTTATAGTTAAAGTATCTTCAACTAATTACTTTTTGACATAAATAGGTTAGTATCTTTTTGTAGGGGACGTTGGTACGAATCAATTACTTTATTTAAATCTATATGATTCAATAAAAAAAAACGTATTTTGTCATCATATGATTTGCACATGGCCATATACAGAGAAAATTATTATACCAGATTATGTTTCCTTTGAAACTATTCATTTCTTGCCTTAAACATTTTTTCATACAGTGGGCAGTGTTTCAGTAATTTGCATATATTTCTTGAAATCAAACACCCTATATATATTTTAATGTTGGAAGTATAGCTAGAAAGAAAAATATCTGTTCCTTATACTTTTTATTTCGTATTTTCCATTTATTTCTTATTTTCTATCAAATATTATTATATATATGTCGGGTTCTTATTATGATTAGCGTTAGGGTCGTGTAACGTATCTTCGCCTGGGTTGTTCATCGTTGTTGTACAATCGAGATAGCGTTTATTATCACAGACATAGATAGTACAAGATTGACAAGTGGCTGCGGTAACTAGACGCTAATGACAATGACCTTAGGTTCGATATGACGAATCCACGGTCCACGAGCTAACTCTTTGTTAAACTGAGAATATATTTTGAAGCACAAAGTAACGTTCGCTGTGACGCTCGGTATATACTGCACGTAAAGACGATGTGTAATTCTCCAAGGAGGTCGCAAAAATAAAAGACTGATGAAAACTTTCCTCTCCTTACGATCGCGTTCGTTTTGTTGAATATTGGCCGGGGATACCAACAAAACTGCAGCCGCCGTTGCTAAGCTGACCCGCGTAGCTGCGACATTGCTCCTGCTCGAGGTTTGATTGTCAACACAACGTGTGTCTCATAATACTGGCACTTCTCTGTTAGGTGGAACGTTCATCCCGTGACCGTGGCTACGCTCGGCGAACGGTTGTCGCCTCGAGCCTAAGCTCATTGTCTCAAGTTTCGAATGACTGTGTCTGGATTATTTCGTAAATGCTACAGTATTGAGGTTTTCCAAGTAATTCCAATGGAGGGCCCCGTTGTCTTTTCATCTCCGACACGGCCATCACGTCTGTCACACGTCCTCGGGTGTATTTAGAATATTGGGTTTTCCCAATGTTGGACTCGATATAACTGATGTTGTTTACAATTTAGTTAAGTGTCAAAATAGGTCAAGGGTCCAGTTTGACAGCAAAAATTCTGATCGGACGTTTGATAAAGGAAGAGTTAAAAGAGAGCGGAAATCAGTTACGTTATGATTAGTATTCGAAGGACTAGTTGCATTTTGTGAATTATCAGTCCGACCGTAATGACATGATGGACCATTCTCGATCTCGTACTTGGACGACTCTCACTTCTCTGGATCGTTTTACCACACTGAGCGTTTGTGAAAACACTTTTTTTTTTTTTTTTTTAATAGTTTATTTAGCCAATATTTGATTTTTTGTACATTTTTGAGATTCACAATAAACAATGAATTGAGTATAGTGTGTTCAGGTAAAAGTACCGATACGCGTCGGTACGACGTAGCCATGGTCTAATATGTGTCGTGGATTTTCGGTTTTTGCGTTTATTTTTTTGTTTTTTTGGGTTTAAGTCGCATTGGTGCGTGATTTTTGTGTATTCTTGTGTGTGTTGTATTTTGTCCTGAAACTTGGCCGCAAAACAGGACTCCTCGGTGTATTACTTTTATGCGTTGTGGGATTTTGGGGGAGGGAGATGAGAGGAAAGGGGAGGGGGGTGTTAAATTATATTATTTACAATGATTACAGTATTTACATATTTACAGTACTTACATCTAGATTACACGGTGGTAGGAATGGTTTTTTGTCGAATTGGTAGTTCTCACTTATATTTTCTTATGGGTTTGGAATCCACCAATATTTTTTTGTGTTTTTTCTGTGTTTGTCTTTAGTGTCTTTTTGGGGGAGGGCCATGTTGTACCTCCACCTGGTGTCTGCAGTCAGTCCGTTTAAGTTTTCCTCGTAGAGTATTGTCTTTATCCCTATTTTTCTTTTTATGTGGAAAATTATCGGGATATTGTTTTGGTCTTGGAGGTAATTTTTTTCGTCTAGGTATAGGAACGCTTCTGGGGGGATGTAGCCTGTTGTCATTGTATTTTTGTAATATAGTACGTTTGGGTATAAGTCGTTGAAGATTAGGCTGTTTTCTTTTATTTTTGACGCTTGTGCGAAATGATTTCTTGCTAGTTTTAGTATGTGACAGTCAATGCGGTGAATGTTGGCTAGGTCGTAAATTTTTTTGTTTTTTATATATTTTTTGTATCCGCTCTGTTCGGATCTGTACGCATTTTGGCAAGCTCTAATGCATTTTCTTTCGAAAACGCGGATTCTCTCCATTAGCGATGCTGGTATGTTGTACCAGATTGGGCAACCGTATGTTATAATTGGTCTAATTAGAGCTTGGTAGCATAATGTTTTTACATTGCTCTTGAGATGTTTCGAGTAAAATAGTCTTTTTGCTCTCCAGAATGCTTTATTGGCCTTGGCGAGTTGGGTTTCTATGTGTTGTTTGTAATTTAGTTTGTCATCTATGTTTATGCCTAGGTACTTTACGCAGTTTTTGTGTGGTATGATTGACTCTTCGGATGACTTTTCTTTTAATTGGAAATTTTTGCAGTGTTTTCTTTCTGCTGGGCCGATTTCGCTGGTTTTGGGTTTGAACAGTATGCTTTCGCATTTGTTTGCGTTGATTCTTAGTTTCCATGTGTGGTAGTAATCATTGATTTTGTCGAATAGTTCTTGGAGGTCTGTGTTTATTGTTTTAGTTTTGCGGCCTGTTACGTAGATGGTTAGGTCGTCTGCGAAGGCTATGGAGCGTTTGTGGGTAGATTTGTTCATGTCGAACAGGTTTAATATGTCACTGTTGTATATGTTGAAGAGTAGCGGGGAGTTTACAGTTCCTTGTTGGAGTCCGTTTTTTATGCTGAATTCTTTGTTCGATGCATGAGAACCCTCGGTCATTAGGAATGTTCTGTTTGTGATCATGTCCCATACTATTTTGATTAAGTATCTCGGGAAGTTTTTTTTTATTAATTTATAAATGAGGCCTGTGATCCAGACTGTGTCGAAGGCTTTTTCGAGATCTATTAAGCAGGCGGCTACTCGTTGTTTTGCGTTTAGTGCCCAGCAGATGTCTGACGTGAGTTTGTTTGTCGCGTGTAGTGTGGAGTGTTTGTGTCGGAAGCCAAATTGGTTTTCTGATATAATGTTTTTTTTTTTGCAGAATGTAGTTAGGGGGTTGTTGATGACTACTTCAAATACTTTGCTTATGTTGGGGAGGAGACTTATTGGTCGTAGGTTTGTGAGTGATGAGCCGTCTTTATTTTTTTTTGTGATTGCTATTATTTTGGCTTTTTTCCACTTTTTCGGGAAGTATGCGTTGTTTAGCGCATTGTTGAATAGTACTGTGTAGTACCATTTTATTTTGTTCGGTAGGTGCTTAAGTGAGATGTTCGGGATGCCGTCGAAGCCGGAGGATTTTTTATTATTTAGCTTGGCGAAGATTTTGTTTAGTTGGTTAAAATTTGTAAAGTAATTTATTTCTGTTTCTGGTTGTTTGGGATTGTCTGAGGTGTTTTCGTTTGAGAACGTGCAGACTGTTTTGTTTAACGTTATGTCTTGTTCTATTTCGTTTTTGAGTTTGTTCGTTTCTGCGATGATGATTCTGTTTAATTCTTCTCGGCCCATGTGTTCGTTTTGGGTGTGTGTTTTGGAGAAGTGGGTGCCTATGATGTCTAGTTTTTCTGTTGTTTTAGTTATTATGAAGTTATTCTCGATGTCTTTGCTGGTGTTGTGTATCTCTATACCTGCTTCTTGGATGAGGGGAGCTTTCTCTGGGGGCAATTTGAGCGGAGTGCTGGGGTTTTGTTCTTTCGGTCTGAAGATTTGATTTATTTGTGGGAACATGTTGGCTGAGTCGTTTTTGGAGATATTTTTTATTTTGTTTGTCCAGTAGAGGTTTATAGAGTTTGCGAATTCTTGTTTCTGTTGTAATTTTATTTTGTGTAGTAGGTATTTTAGGTATTCTAATTCCTCTCTTTTGTCGTAAGAGTAGTTGTGTTTTATATTGTTTATTTTGGAGAGTATGTAGCTTTTGTCTCGTTGTAGTTCTTTTATTTTGTTGTTGATGTATGGATCGCAAGAGTTTTTTTGTTTGAAGGTTGGGACGGATTTTTGGAGTGCGCTTTGTATGTGTTTTTCGATTTCGTCTATGTATGTGTCGATTTGTCTGTTTGTTAGGTTGACGTTGTTGTAGATATTTAGGTCGCATTTCTGATCGAGTAGTTTTTGGAATTTTTTCCAGTTTGTCTTTTTGTAGTTGTACTTGGGGGTTTCGGTTTGTGTTTCAAGTGTTAGGTAGTCGGATGTGTTTTTGTTTATCTGTAAGAGTATGGCTTTATGGTCGCTGTCGTAGTCTAGGGTTTTGAGCGTGTTATTTGGTCGTAAGTTTTGGATTTTTAGTCGTGCATCTGTTAGGCATATGTCGAGGTATGAGCCTCCTTTTGGGTAGGAGGGTAGCTCGGAGCTGTAAAGGTTTGTTTTGTAGTGTATGCTTTTATTGTCTAGCCAGTTTCTGATGAAGTTTCCTCTCGTATTGTTTAGTGGGTTTTTCCAGCTTGTGTGTTTTGCGTTAAGGTCGCCGGCTATTATGTGGAAGTTTTCTTGTTTGTCGAGCTGTAAAAGTTCGAAGAGGTTATTGAATTCGTCGTTAAATTCTTTTTCGTTTCCGTAGGTTGCGTAGGCTGCAGTGATGAGTAAGTTTTCCTTTTTGTTTATTTTTATTTTTATGGTTGTCGTCTCCAGGGTTTTAAAACTTGTTATTTTGTCGTTTTGGATTTCTTTGAATTTCAGGGGGTTTTTTATGAGGATTGCCGTTCCTCCTCCTTGGATAGCGTTTGGTCTGTCGTGTCTTATTATGGAGTAGTTTTTGAAGGATACTTTGTGTCTTTTGTTCAGTTTTGTTTCTGAGATGAGTACGATGTCGGGGGTTTCTTTGTTTATTAGGGTTAGCATACTGTATCTTTTTTGGTTTGAGATTAGAGAGTTTGCATTTATTGCAATTATTTTCAGGTGTTTTAAATCTAATTTGGATGTTTTATGCTGTGTTTGTTGGTTTGGTGTGTTTTGGCTAATTGTCGACTGCGATATCTAAGGAGTTGAAGATGGTGTTGAACCTGTCTTCATGCGATGATATTGCATTTTTTAATTCGTTGAGTTGTATTTGTTGTTGATTTAGTGCTTGGATGAGACTTTTTTTAAAATCTTCGAAAGCGTTTAATATTATTTGTTGAGGGATGAACTCGGTTGTAATTGGGATTTGGTTTGCCCGCGAATCTAGTTTTGGGTTTATTGTGTGTGGGGGGTTTTCGATTTCCTGCTTTGGTCTTGCTTGTTGTTTCACTGCGTCCGAGAACTTTAGTTCTGGGGTGTATTTTCGGCTTATCTGGTCTAGTCGTTTGATTTTTGTTTCTTTGTCTTTTTTAATTTTTTCTGAAAGTTTTTGGCGCAGCTCTATGATTTTGGGGCACCCTTTGTATGACGCGGGGTGTCCGTAGCTTTTGCAGTTGACGCAGAATATTTTATCCTTTGTGATTGAATCGTCTTTTTTTATTTTGCACTCGCCTGGGCCATGGGGCTCGGTGCATTTTACACAGCGGTAGATTAGGTTGCAGTTTTGTGCTGTGTGGCCTAATCGTTGGCATTTGTGGCATTGGGTAATGTCATTTTTTCTTATTTTTTCCCACGTTATTTTGTAGTAGCTTAGTCTATTTATTTTTTGTAATTTCACGACGTTGCTATTGGGGGATACCTGTACTATGTATATTGGGAGCAGTCTGTTACTTTCCCTTGACTTTCTTGTCGAGAAGCGCGATACTTTCGTAAACTGTATGTCGTCTATTTTTAATGCTTGTAAGTCTTCTAGTATTTCTGTCTCTGTGAGGTTAATGTCTAGTCCTTTTAATAGGAACGTGTGTTGTTTTTGTGCTTTTGGTGTGTATGTGTAGAACGTTGTGTTTGTTGTTATCAGTAATTCTTTTGCTTTAATGTAGTCGTTTAGATTATGTAGGTATAGAGCGTGTTTGTTCGCGTGTATTCTGTTAATGTGAAAGTTTCTGATTTTGAGAGCGTCTTGTAAGAGAGCAATGGTGTCTTTTGGGTCTTGATGCGTTATGTTGATTGGCGGGGGCCTGTTACCTTTTGTGGGTGAGGGGGCGTCCTGTTGTTCCTCTGTGGGGTGGTTGGTGGGCTGTTCCTGTTGTGCTTGTTCCATCGGTGTCTTTGTCGGTGGGGGTTGCTCTTTTGGTTTGATCAGATGAGTGTGTTGATTTTGTGGTGTCGGCGGCCTCCTAGGTGGGGCGAGGGGGCTGTTTGTTCGTGTGTCGTTTGATTTTTCTTGGGTGTGTGGTGTTCCCACTGTGGACGTAGTCCTCCTGTTTGCTTTGATTCGCATTTCATTGTTCTTCCTTCTTATGGCTTCCACGATCGCATTTTGTATTGTTGATTCTTTTGTTGACGTTGCTTGAGTGTGAATCTGTTGTTGTGGTAAGGTGGTTTCCTGTGTTTGTAACACTTCAAATCTGTTTTTTGTTGGTATCACTGGTGAGGGAGGGCTTCTTGTAGTTTTCATGGTTTTGCTTTCTTTGGCGGTGGGATCTTGTGTATTGTTTTCTTCTTGGATTAGAACGAGATCTTCTTCTGTGTTTTCCGGGTTGTCTGGTAGTCTTTTGGACCTTCCCACTAGTTTTGGTTGTGGGTTGAGTTTCCGCGTTTTTTGCGCGGAAAGTCTTATGCTAATGTTGTTTTCTTTGTCCGTTTTTGGCGAGATTGCTTTTCTTTTACTCGTTTTTTTTGTTGGGATTACGGAGGGTTCCGTTTTTTTGCTTTCTGCTTCATTATCGATGTCGCCTATTTTTTTATTTATTTTGTTGTTATTTTTTTTTTTCCTATTTATAGCGATGGTGTCACTAATCAATTTTCCACTTTCTGTCACTTTTTTCTTTTTTTTCACTTAGACTTTCTCTACGCGAAAGATTGTCTAGTTGGCGCGCGCACTGTTCGGGTCTGGGTCAGCTGTCCCCTTTTTTTTTTTTTAGGGCTGAGAGGTCCGTTTGGCTCGGAGGTTCGCAGTCGACTATGTCGAAATGAAGTCAAGAAGATTCTATGACTTATTCTACCACGTACCAAAATAATACGTAATAATAGAGTAACTATTACATCGGAGGTGTTCTTTATTTATTTTCGCATGTTGAATAATCTCCTATCAATTGTTTACTTCTGTCGAATCGAGAATCAAACTCGTATACATATGTAGTTGACAGGCTTTTAAGTTTTATTTTCTCAAAACCGAAACCTCCACGTAATATTGTTATTCTTGATTTCCATATTATCTTGGGTCACAGAATTTCGCTGACTTCACACGGATTTAGAACCATGACGTATATTACACATATATAATATAGATAATATAAGGATAAAGGGAAAATCGAAAGAAAATCGACATACCGTAGGATTTTCTTTTATTTAGCATACAACCATTTTTAAGCGGACACGGGATCCCACGGATACAAGACAGACACAATAGTTTATGGAATGATTGAAAGACGCACGAGAAAAATGAACTGCCTGACCCATTTTCATGAAAATTAAACTATGATTCACGTATATATACAATACTAACTCTTCATTCGTCATTTTCAAAATCAGAAAAACCACACAAATTTAAATAATTCATTTTAACGTTAACGTAATGATTAACATTGTTCAATCTTCGCGTATAATTCATATCGATCAACAAATTCCGAATAAGGAAGAAAAGCTTAATAGGTAAAGGCGAAACACGTAGAAGACCGCGATTACGTGAAAGCCGAGTCTCTCGCGAGTCACGCGTTCGAAAATTTCATGAAACAGCCGATAATCGTTCTTTAGAAGTTCTCGTCGATTTCTTGATCCCTGGCACGGTTGAAAATTTCGAAATCGTCTTCTGGTGCGTCCGATATATCTGATGCAAGTGGTATCTTGGGGAGAAGGGGCACGCAGTCCTCTGGCGAACACTCAGCGTGGCCCTCGGATCCACAGCTGTACTCATTGCAGTTTCCGGTCGAATGCGGAAGTGGCTCGCTCACACGGTATTCCCTTCCTGTAATCAGTGTTAGGGTTATTCGGTGTATGTGGAATTAAAGAAATGCGTGGGTAAATTGTAAGGTATTGAAAGTATATATATTGTGAATAATAAAGTACAAAATGTGAAATACAATGTAAGCCGATCCAGATTCTCTCGCTAGTGTCACTAATCAATTTTCCTTTTGCCATGTGGTACGCCAGATGTGACGATCCTTGCGAGATTCCCCGTAGTCCGGACGCCAAGACCTATCTATTGTTCTATTAACTCGCAACAGGCCTAAGAAGACGACATAAACCGAATCTGTTCAGTTTCAGTTTCCTTCACGTAAACATTTTCGGTTTATGTTTGTTGCACGCTCTTACCTAATACGGAGAAAGCGGGTGTCTGGCAAGATAAGAGTTTTCCCATGAACAAGGATGCCCACGAGCCATATCTAGCTCTCCTTGTCTTTACTACCTAATTCATTTACCAATGGGCATCGCGGATCATTACCCTCACTTTTCCACCAAAAAGTGTGGACAACGAATCCGCGTTCTGAGTTCAAAAGGGAACACCCACACCGAGTTTTCCTCAGTAAGAGCAGTAGAGCAGTCAGATAGTCTTGAACGGTCACGTCTAGAGCTCGGAAGTGTATTGTAAACAAAAGAGAAAAATAAAAGTTTCTTTTCTCCTTAAATTCATTATTACTTTACGTGACACTAGCAACGTTACCCTGAGACTAAAAGAACCGCCGAAACCAACGTCGTACGTGTACCGCTTATGGTCTGTCATCGACGCATTCTTTTGTGCGCTATCTACGCGCTATCGATGACCTTAGCGCTTGAGAAACCGAAGGAAGACCAGATGTAGAGTTTTCTCAGAAGTGGCGATCACTTCAACAATAATAATAAACGAGAAGCATTCGAAACAGGTGATCCATCTATCTCCCAATATTACATTTATATTAGCAGAATGCGGAATTATTTTTTTTCTCGAAATAACTCTATTGTAATTTGATTGTAACTAGACTACTGAAACACCGGAATTACACAGAAGAAAACGTAGAGACGAATTAACATCTACAAAAGGGGCTACTCCTATATATGTATAATACGTATCGTAAGTGATTAATGTGCACGTGAGATTAGGAATGTCAGCTATCCTCGAGAACTCACTCTCATTCTATGCTTCTGTTATTTAGACATTCGTTAGTTAATTCTTTCATTAAATCGTTTATCATAAAAGATATAACTTAGAAAAAACGAGGCTGGCACCCCGCTGGGGGTAGCCACCCACTATATTGCTATATTTATCTTTATTTTATTTTTTTTTCACCAATAAGATATAACACTTTGCCAAATGTCCATAAGGACAAATTGTAAAAAACCAAAATAAAATAAAATAAAAAAAAAATTTAATCGTTTACTATGCTAATCGATTCATCTTAAAACTCTGGTATTTTCTCGCTGATAGTTTATTCATTCATGATATGATGCAAATGTACGAGATGTTCGATCTGATTGACACGAACTTCGCATTTTTGCTCGGTGAATTAAAATTTAATATTAATTGAGCATATGTTTCGAATACGTATAAAATTAAATGATATTAATAAAATAATTTTACTATAAATTTTAGTTTCGACTGTTACGATTATTTAGATATATTTATGCCCGTAGATTGATAAAAAATTATTTCTTAATTAAATTAAAAATCGTTATTCATTTTGCAATAGAACTGTGTGAAATGTATAATATTCCTTTGCAACGGTATTAACATTTACATACTTTCCCACTAATGTTCGCAGCCAAACAAAAAATATTCACTTGTTTAATAGAATAAATATTCTTATAGGTGTAAACATAAATGAGTAATGAATTTAAATTCAGAATTTCAAGAAATTTCTAAAATTATCCAAATTTATTCAATAAAAAAGAATGTCTTTTTCATTAATTCAGATCTACAATAAAACAAGCAAACAACAAAATTTTACAATCAAGTATTATTGAGATCTTTAATAAATTCTTCGATTTTAGATTTTTATTAGCGATTTGAAATTTTTACCTTGCTAAACAAACACGGAACATGATTTCTCGCCGATATCCAATTTCCAATATCAGCGAAACAGAAGCAAAAAGCACAGCTGGAACAATATTTTATACACAGTAGAGGCTAGATGGATCAGCTCTTGCAAAGATCGTTTCACCAGATTGCCAACTTGCGAGCCACAAGCCAATTGAGTTTGTTCAATAAGCTTTCTGAACGTCTCGTACAGGTCGTGATTTCTTCGTAGACTCAAGCTACAAGGCCGAACGTATCGACTGTGAACAGAATATGGTTACGTCTCAACTAGGATATGACGAAAGATATGAATGACACGAGTATCATCTATGATCTTATAACGAAGATCCAGAAATATTTAAGCTCTGTTATGCTTCTTCCCTTAAGACGGGTACTCGATCCCGAGACCGAACAGGCCGGGTTTCTCATACCCGACTTGTTAATTCGGACGTTGTAGGCTGACGTCTACAGAATTATATAGTTTTGTTCATCGTTTGTGTATCGCTAACATAGTGGGAAGTAACCGATTCCATTCTTCCATTCTTCTCGTAACGCGTACAACATACCGTACAACAGACAAGAGAACTACAACGATTCCTCATTAAGAGAATTAAAGCACGCGGGACCTATCGTTCAAACTTGCGTTTTAACATCTACGGGTGTCTACATCGAAAGCGTGTGACCAAATTCGCCGAGAGTTCTCACTTAATCACGATACTTAGTGACGATCGTGGCGACGATTCGTCAGTATGAGGATAGATCGCCGGTAGAGAAAAATTGTACCGCTCAAACAAGCTTTTTCGTACATCATTGTGAGAAATAAGAATACCCTGACCCACTTTCATGAAAATTAAACTATGATTCACGTATATATACAATACTAACTCTTCATTCGTCATTTTCAAAATCAAAAAAACCACACAAATTTAAACACTAACAACAAAAAGGAAAATTTCATGTTGAATAGAAAGGGTATAGTATTACGAACATTAATACGAACGTGACTTCTTCGACGCTTTTAGAATTTCGAGATCACACATCAGACTATATTGGCATTTCTATGTATTGTATGATTTTGTTGGGAAAATCATAAACATACAAAATTTTTCTGTATATTCTGTAAATCTAAGAGACTCTTTTTGTTAAAATGTTCTTCCATTGAAAAAGATTTTTATTTTATAGAATTTAGAAAAGTTTATGTAATTTCAGAAAACGAATAAAAATAAGTTTACATAAATCAATAATTTGAATATTGTTTACTTCCTCTTTTTACATAGAATTAATAGTAAAATTATTGTTAATATTCTCCTGTGTGAATTTTTTTCAATTTAAATTGTCGTTTAAATAGAATATTTTTTTGCATTTATGCAACAGTTAAAAAAGATTATGAACTTAAAGACACCTTTTAAAAACTTCAAATTAATTTTCAAACTAAAGGTTTAATATATCTCCATTTACGATTTGAAATTTAAGATAATACCACAACTATCTTTGTTAAAAGCACCACATGAAGCCTTTTATAGAAAGAAGCTGAAAGTAACAGATATAGAAGAATTGATAGCATAGAATAGAATAGCATAGATAGTATAGAATTGCATAGCTCTCCTTAAACAGAAACAGTTGTACCGACATCCAACAGTAAACATTCCAACCGTCTTTGCCCCGTGGCTCGCCACACACAGACCCAATTATTCCCGCAACATGATTGCCAGATGTCGATGCATCATTCACAGTATATATTCAGCTAGCCTGAGGACCCGCTATAAATTTTAGGATTTAATTGACTAAGGTCCTTCAAATTGACAAACAGTCTTTATCCTAACAGTCCGGAAGATACGGCAGATCTGCTTTCCTCACGAACGACGTTTCCCGCTAGCAACTTTCTTTCAATGGCGGCTAGCATCTTTCTCTAACCACCAACATAGAAATTTCTGTTTTAATTAACAGATTATTTGCGACCAACTCTTATATAGAATTTTAAGTAAATACATAGAAATTAACCAATTAACGGCAACGTCCATTTCCCTCACTTTCTGAACGAGGGTTGTCCTCGACGAATCCGATCATCTCGTGCCCTGAGACACACTCCATCATAGTTTTTCTCTGTAGCATCACTGTGATGGAGAGGAACATTCTCGTGCGATCTCATCAGCGAGTAAAACAACGTCCTTACGATCAGTGGATATTTCACGTTTTTAGCAAACAGTCCGACTTAGACTATGGAAGAAAGTATATTCGTTATCCCGTTAACCGCGGATTCGTTATTGAACCTAAGAACATTGTTGATAGTATCTCGAATATCTAACTATCACGGTTACTTGTTAAATTCTGTGATCTTGTTTTTTATGTTACAAATATTTCAATTTATATTTTGTAGACTTACCATCTTTTCCAGTTGGCAACCAAATTCCTTGATTTATAATGAACGATGGATTTTAAGCCTGTATTATTGCCGAGAACTAGCATTGGTTCGGGTTGACTTCCATTTGCTATGGACGACTCCATTTTTTTATAAGCAATGATTGCTACAATGTCTTGTTGAAATTCGATGTGAACGAGAAATAGTCTGTAAATGAATTTAAACACATAATTAATATATAAAATACAATTGTGCGAGGTATCATAAATTTAATTACAAAATATATAACTCCTTCACCTGTGATATGACCTAGTTGTAAGATCATTTGTAGTTAATTCTATGCAACCACCACCTCTGAAAGAGAACTCGCTGCAAAATTCGAAGCTATTTACATATAGCATTGGCATTTTATTTTCAATATTTACAACATTTTTTAATACTCGAACAACATTCTTTCTCGTTTCATAAACATAATGTATCGGTTCTTCTGAACACTCATTTCGATCGTTTTCACTTTTCGGTTCTGGAAGTTGAGGCGATGATGTAAATTTCATGTGCGGTATAGGTACTGAAATTTGTGGATCTTGCAGGGATAAATTGTAAAATGGTTTGTGTTTAAATCTTTTTCCATCCCTTTCATATAGTGCCTGCATAAACTATGTGCATCTCAGTTATAATATATTCATGTGATAAATTCAGTTATTTTTTTTTTTTTTATATATGGTTTATTTTGGTTTTTACAATTTGTCATGAAGGACATTTGGTAAAGTGTTATATCTCATTGGTAATAAAAAAAATAAAATAAAAATAAATATAGCATGTGGGTGGCTACCCTCAGCAGGGTGCCAACTTCGTGTTTTCTAAGTTATATCTTTTATGATAAATTCAGTTTGTTAAAAATAATGTGTTTGTCAAAATTTGACATACCTGACCACAGCGATAATACATGCTACCACTGCCACGGCAAAATGATGTTTTGAATACTTCTTCTTCGTAGATAGATACATGAACATATAAATAAGGAAACAACTGTGCCCAAAATAGATCTTCTACTTCTTGGAATGTCTTAGATCCGAAAAATTCGTGAGTCCAACCTGGACCAAAAAGTGCAACAGAAAGTCCTTCGTGTCGTATTTTTTGTAAAGCCTGTAGATTATAATGGTTTAATGAAATATTAAACGATATTATATTATATGCTACAATAAAATAAGTAATATTGTAATTACATATGATGAATTAAATCCACCACCGCCAGGACAACCTCTACCCCAAACATCAACTCCTACATATATATCATGAATATCTCGACTGTGAGTTTTTGCTACTGCCAAACTGTTTTTCAATTTTGATTTCGTCCAGTTATAATTCAAGTAAATGGCATCGCAGTTTAAAAAGAAATCTCTGAAACATTGTATTCAGAACATTAAATAAAATTTACAAACAGAAACAATTGTAAAAGTATAAGAGTGTAATAAGCTTACATGTTTTTACTGTTAAGCTCATTTTGCCAATTTAATTTTCCTTCATTGGTTACGCTATCGTACCATATAATTTCAGAATTTCTAATTGCTTCATGAATATTTTCTGTTAGATATTTTACAAAATAAATTAAATTATTAACTTGCTCACTTTTAATGGTATTTTCAATATTTAATAACCAGCCATCAAACTTATAAAATTTTGCAACAAGTATTAGTGCATCTGCAAATCTTCTTACTTCTTCATGAGATTCAAGTATAACATCCCAGATACCTTCTCTTTCCATAATTACAGTACCAAGAACTTTTACACCATGATTATGTGCTGCATTAATCCATCCAAAAGGGGGCACAGTTATGAAATGATGACTAAAATACACAAAAGTGTCAATAACACTCCAGTGATAAAATAGGTAAGAATCATAAGATTCTGATCCATATATAAATCTGAAAAATCACGGGTATATTATGTATAATATATGAATTAATAAATATAGTGATTTCTATTACCTGTCTTCTAGGTAGCCACCTTTCATATCATGACAGAGCAACGTTTTCGGATGTACTTCTCTATCCAATTTTTCTAACCGTGTTCTTCCTGCGCTTATTTCTAAACCACTGTACACATAATCAGTTGAATCTCGTAGTTCTCCAATTTCTGGCCATGGTTTCAAGTTACCCACGTTATCGAATAATTCTTTTAAGTTTTTGAAAGGTTGTGACTCTGTAACTTCCGTCCTCATCTCTCTGAATTATACTGTTCCACAGATCACTTTCAAATAGTTTTTAATTCATTAACTCAAACAAAGGTTTCTCTTCTTATTTTGGTTCACCGGAAACTTGTATATACATGCGAAGCAGATAGTGTTCCCATCTAACAGAACTGGCATATCAAATTACGTCTCATGATATAATACCATTATCTACCAACTGCTAATGGGCAAAAAGATGTTCATTTCTCTATCAAACAAAGTATACAAAATAAAATTATGAATTTATAATGCTCCTACATCAATGTTTATATGATTGTTTCGACTTTGAAAGTAATATTCTTATTTACGCAAGTATATATTCTTTAATATTTTGCAAAAATTATACCGAAACAAACAATTTGGAATAAACATAACTAAGTAAATACTTTAACTTTTTTTTATATTTAATTAAATATTTTATTTGTTTTGAGTAGAATTTAACACCTAACCTTTACGTTTAAAATATTACTCTTTCTCATTCTCTCTTTCAATGTTATTTCTTCTGCTTCCGTTTTATGATATTTATGACATTTCTTAGTTCAGATATAAGTAACTTTTTCGTAATTTATAAAAAATGACACTCTTTTTAATTATCCTACACTATTAATCCATTACATGTAATTTAACTTTGTAATTTAACTTTTAGCAACTTAAGATATGTGCATGTACAGAGTAATTTTCTTCCTAAGAATAATCATTTGATATTACGATAATTCCAAAAACTTAAATTAATTTGCAAATAACGTAATGCACAGCCATACACAAGCCATACAAGTTATACTTATGTCCTTTAAGTCACCAGAAATAAATTTTAAATTTTATATTATATATTAATATATATTATAGGGAGAAGCACTATACAAAATAATAATGTTAAAGGCATACATGCAATTTATTAGTATAGATACTTACTATATGCAAAGCGTTCTCTTCAAAGATAATATGTCGGCTACCAAACGGTCGACGGCAACCGAACGCATTTCTGGTACTGATAATAATAGTATAGTTACAAGACAGTTGTGTATCTATGTCCAACTATAAAATTTGAAATTCGGTGCTTGGTCTCGCGGCATGTCGCATGTCTCATGAGGCATAAAATGTATCGTCTACGGTCTACTATGTGAATATATTAATAAACTTAACAAATTTGTTATTATTTTCTCTAGGTAATTTTTCTCCCTCAAGATTCCGAGGAAAGTACTGAACTGTTGACTCGTTACCAGTGTTGACAACATTTCATCATTTGTCACCTTTCCCACTTCATAGTCAGGTTTTTCAAACTAAGAGCGGCATATGGTACATTTGTATTGTACGTGCGAGAGGGAGGTAACGTATAGCACAACCACACACAAGTATGTATCCCCTTCATAGCATGTATGCGAGCGTTGTACGATGGCCTAGGACTCCGTTGAGAGAAAAGAGAGAAGCGCAGTGTGAAAATCTTATGCCCTAGATCTCTGGCGAGTATCACACGTGTAGAGCAATTACGTGAATATTAGAATAAAGTTCCTTATAATACCTCTCCAAGTCCTCTCCATATTTTAATAGCCGTAAATTGGCGCAGCAGCGCCAAAATTTGAAAGAATAAGGAAACACATATGTACGTATCTTTCTTTTGTGAGACAGAAGAGCTTTATTTTTCGGGTCTTCCAACGTTGCCGTCTGAAGCGTGCTTTCCATTTGCGACTAGCCACGCGATTATAAAATCCATTGCCGAATATTGCACAATTTTTATTCGTACTACCGCGATTAAGGATCGCGCGCGACTCTAAAATTGCGACTTACCTCGACAAGTCAGTCGCCTGCAACTACAAAGTATACGGAACATGTACGTGCTATTATATCCATCGTCAGAAGAATCGCGCGAGACCGAACGTCATTTTGCTGCTAGAAGTGTGGGCACTCCTCACTAAGGACGTCTTAATATATAACACTATTAACTTAAAGCACTATATAATATTATGTAGTTGTAAATTATAATATTATATACTATTATAGTATATACTATTATAATTTATAATACCGTCAATATAAATAATTAATATTATAGTGATAAAAAATGAGAAAAACCTAAAATTCAATTATTTTATTTATATTATTCAGCTTTTCCAAAGGTTTTTCGTTCAGTACTAATGGTTTCTCGACATAAAAGTTTACTATCCTTTTATGAGAAATGCAGATTGATTAACAGATTGATTAACGTGTTAAAAAATGGATGGTTCTATTAAAAAGAATATAGCTGATCTTTATTATAGGTGTCGCGCGTGATACTAGCCAGAAATGAAAAGAAGCTGAAAGACGTCCTTATTCCTTATCATTGTACATGCGTCGTGCAGCATCATCAAGTCGAGTTATCGTTACACGTGCGTGTTTCCTAAGAATCAATAAGAAGAATATCGGGATCCTTATCGCGAACCGAAACTATAACATACAGCCAAATTTACACCTTTTCACTTTGGATAATCTGTAAGTAATATACGTTTTACAACGGTTTGTAATATTTCTCAATTATACAATTTGAATTGCATTTGCTCCTAAGATGCTCAGCTGGTCTCTGACTCGATACAAAACGAGAGGAACGACCCTCCTACGACTGGTATGTATTCTGATTGTATAATATAATCGAATATAATCTGATTGTATTAGAAACAAATTCCTAATAGAAACGTTTTTGTATCATATGACTCGGAACGATTCAGATTAGATCATATTACTATATAATCTGTATAATCTAATCTACAAGACAAGCAATTTTATAACTTTATAAACGTCATATCGATTAAATAAAAAAAAAACGGGATTTTTTCTTACATTTCCTTTGTATCTTAAAAATTATTTATCATACGTGAAAAAGTGTCAATAGAAGATTGTTGTTAATTCGTGCATTCGCGGGGATACGTGTCTCGGTTAGGCGCGTCAACGGGAGTCGTAAATTCCCGTTAGGATATAGGAATCGACACAGCGAGCAGGGCGATCC
The DNA here is from genome assembly GCF_905332965.1 of Bombus pascuorum. Taxonomy (NCBI): domain Eukaryota; kingdom Metazoa; phylum Arthropoda; class Insecta; order Hymenoptera; family Apidae; genus Bombus; species Bombus pascuorum. The sequence goes on along the minus strand of NW_026869742.1, from coordinate 552,995 downwards.
CCTGATTTCTGTTAGGATAATAGGAGTGGTTGTGGTAAAATAACTGTCGTCTACAGTCATCTAATATAAGGAATTTATTGCCGTTTACAACACGTGGAACGTATACAGATAAGATTGGATTTCGTCGGACCTTACACTGTTTAACCCGAGAGTTGATGTTGTTAGCGCGTTGACTGTCGATACCGTGTTAGAATAGTAGACTTGACTACCCGATGAGTGTTGTAGCACTGACTTGATTCTCCGATGTGTAGAATAAACGTGATTTGACTCTACGTGGCGTCGTAGAGCAATGTTTGACCGAATGAGCGTAATGACTTGACTCTTCCGCGTTGTTGAAGAGTAGTGTACTTGACTGTTTGCGGAGTATAAGAACAGAGACTGACCCATCTCCTACTATTTAGGAGGAAAGCTCGGTGTGGGTGTACCCTTGCTGAACTAAGGATGCGGATTCGTTGTTCACACTTTTCGGTAGAATAATGAGGGTAACGATCCGCGATGCCCATTGGTTATAGCCGAAGTTAATAAACAAATCCGCGGAGAGAGGCTCCTGCAGATATGACTCATGGGTGTCCTTGGTCTTGGGAAAAATCAGCTGTTTAGCAGGGCACACCTGCTTTCCCCGTAATTAGCAAGAGGTGAAATAAACCTAATGACTGTTCAAATGACCATCCATAAACTGAAAATATTTGTATGAATCGAAGTTAAGCTGAAAAGATTCGGTTTATGCTGGTTCCTTGGGTTTCTTGCAGGTCAGTGTAACGAGGGGTAGGCCTTGGCGGCCAGACCGAAAGGGACGTCGCACGGACCGTCTCGCGCGACGTAACAATTGTAGATAATAAAATTATCTATAAAATGAGACTCGTTACGTAACGATAAGCTCAATTTTTATGCTATACATTAGTAAATGGTGCAAAGACTTTTTTCTTAAATCGTTTATGACGTTAGTTAAAATTGTCATACAATATTGAGGTTTTATGGTATCAGTCATATCAAAATAGGATACCAAATTTCAAATCGATTCGTTTGTTAGTTTTTGTAAAATTAATTAATTAATTTACGAAACGGGAAATTTTTAATTTGTAAGAAAATTATGTGAGTTTACCTTAGTTTATGCTCCGATCTTCTACGCTATGTAGAAGACTTACTCCTCTATTACTAACATTCAACAGATATAAGTATAGTTCAGTGATTCTTTCAGTCTATTAATGAATGTAACTATAATGAATGTAATCATAACATTGCGTACAAATTTTTCTGGAAACGGAATAAAATTAGTATTAACGTCGAATGTGTTATAAGATACTAGGAGGAATTTATACGACAAACAATTAATTTAATATATTTTTACAAATAATTAATTTATTTATATAGGTTATGTTGTTTTCAAACGTGCAACAAAAAGTGAATCAACTTCAAAACAATAGTTAAAATGTACTATATACTGAAATAAGACACATTTGTATTAACGATATGTTGATGTTACATTTGTCACATAAAAAATATATTATTTATATTTTATAAATGTTAAAAAGTTGATTAATTTGAATATATATAATTTTGAAATTAAATGGAACCGCCTTTATTACAAACCGAAATAGCTCAGTTGGGAGAGCGTTAGACTGAAGATCTAGATGTTCCCCGGTTCGACCCCGGGTTTCGGCAGTTTTCCTTTCCTTTCATCTATTTTTTTTGTAAATATTTACGTCTTATGTTCAAGTACATGCTATTCAACTAAGAGATATATTTTGTATGTCTTTGGACGAATCATTTTCACATATTTCCGACGATTAACAAAAATTGTTAATATTATTGATAAAAATTATTTAATTTTCGGTCTGATACACGTTTGAGTATTAAAAATATCCAAAAAATTATTTTTTAAATAAGAAGTCAAGGCGACCTTGAGTTTTTAAATGGCATTTTGGACTCCACAGAGTAGCAGCTAACGTCAAGACGAATTCAACGTCCTACAATACTATGACTTTTAGATGACCTTCAGATTTACAAATCCGATTTACAAATACGATATGGAAAATTATCCCATTTCTATTAAAACATATATTAGATATAAGACTAATACTGTCAAATGAATAAGTTTTTAAATTTATCCAACGATTATAATAATATTGTCTTGTACTACATCATTACACGTTAGAATGAACTAATACTGTTAACTTAAACTTGTTAAACTTAAATTTCTGAGTTCAAGATCATCTCAAAATGATCTCAGAATCATAATCAATCATGACGATCTCAACTTTTTATCGGAAAAAAATTTGTAATTTACAAACATGTAGTTGATCGAAAATTATCTAACTTTTGTGCAAAACATTCCTTCCAGAAATTGTAGGAAATGCCGCTCAGAAATACTTGAGTATCAGAAATATTTGAAAATTGGCGGTTAAACTTACAGGATATACCCTGTATATATTATTTGAAACATACGTTTGAGATTGAAATAATACTGCAGTAAGTAATACTAAATGAATATACATATATAAATAATAATAAAATTATTGAAAGAACTAAAAACATTTATTATATATATTTTATTATGTATTTACATATATATTAAGATCTATGTATTTTTGAATGAAATAAGTATGTATAGTAATAATTACATTAGAGATCCTGTTTACCATTTAATAAATAAGATTTCAATAACTTTCTAGCTATTTTAGGTAGTATAACAATTTTTCAGAAGATTATATGCATTCATCTATTACAGATTATCTATGCTAGCATGAACATGAAAACTTATAGCTTTTTGCAAAATATTTAATGTTTGATTACATATTTTTTTTGTCTTTTTTTTGTTTTTATGTGATTAGTTTTTTATTTTATTTTGGTTATTTTACAATTTGTCCTTGTGGACATTTGGTAAAGTGTTATATCTCGTTGGTGAAGAAAAAAAAATAAAATAAAATAAAAAATAAATATAGCATGTGGGTGGCTACCCCCAGCGGGGTGCCAGCTTCGTTTTTTCTAAGTTATATCTTTTATGTTTTGATTACATATGTAGATAAAAATATAAGCAACAATTTTTCAATAGTAACGGTAACAGGAAAAAAATGAAACTATAAACTTAGTATCGTAAAAACATCGTATCTATAATAATATTAATTAATATATATATTAATTAATATAATTAAATTAATCATTGGTAGAAATTGGTATCAACAAAAATCTATTATATTTACATTTATTGTTTCTAGCCAATATACTAACAATATAACTTTTATATAATATAACTATAATAATTTATTATAATATAACTTTTGGAATATTTGGAATTGGATTTTATTCCAGTTGTTAGTGAGTAATATCCATTTTCCATGTCGTTATTTCGTATAATGTTCTTTTTTAAGTATTTATGACAGTGAAAAGATTTTTCTATGATAGTATTTGCGTTAATACGTGATCATGTTTATGGTTGAAATAATAACGTTCTTTGAAACCGATGGGCTACATATCTGGCTAATGCGTCTGACAGCGACGAATACTCTCATGCGAGTAAACACTAAACGACCCGGTTTTCGGACGAAAAACAATACAGATTGGAATTACTTTGCGTACATAATACACGAAAAAACTGAATCATGGTTGAACGAGAATTTTCAGATAATATATTATCGTTTTCGAATCGGTAAAAAAATTGATGGAAAGCCAATTTGTCTTTTAAACTTATATCGGTATATACACTTACATATGTGGAACGCATAATAATAATATTTTTTAGTGAGTGTTACTGGTGTGCACTTTTCACTCACGAATGAATCCGGCTCGAAGGACCAAATGTTACAACCGTTCGTGGAGAGACGCCGTCGCGAGGGAAACGCGTCCGACGGGAGGCGTAAATTCTCGCTACGATTCGGTTAATCGATGCCGCGAAATAGTCGTTCCCCTTGTTTCGGTTAACATAACAGGGGTGGTTTGATGAATGAAACCTGTTAACACTGTGTTATCGTCTATATTCAACAATCACTTATACAATAATATAAACGTCACAAAGTATTTGGCGATACGTACAATTAATGTGTTACAGAGAAATTCTACCCGACTTTACGATGTCTCTCGATGAATTCGTTGGATTAAGCGACTTTATTCGTCAGTATGCATTAATTGTTAATTAAATTTCCGAATTGTTCACGATAGATTGAAATCTACAGATATAGGTAAATATGCTTTGCCAATATATTAAAGATCAGATAAATAACAATTCATTGCTATTCGAAATAAATACATAAGATCATTCTGTTCGAATGTAGCGTCTTTGACGAAGTCCAAAATGTTTAAAAGATCAGAGAAATGCTTGGTTATAAACTCCGATGAATTTACGAATGTCAGAAAACCTACAAAGATGGTCTTATCACGTTTTTGTGATCTTTATGCGAAGTAGTTGAAGTAAGCGATTCGAAGATATAAAGCCTTTTGAGAGTTGATAAATGTTTTGTGGGAAACGAATAAGATTGGTTTAGTTATCTATATTAATTTGTCTTTGTTAATATTATTAGTTTGCATATAGTTAATGTTAGTAATACTTTTTAAATGTTCAAGAAATCAATAGAAACGTGCATTTAATTCTGATATGAAATGGAAAGGTAGTTTTAATGTAAAGTCGATTGACAAATTATTATTGAATTTTGAAATTACTCTTCCATAAAAAATGTCACTTAATGTTTCAGAACTCATTTGAAACGTGGAGGTAGATATTGTTGATTTAATATTATTTTAAACCATAGATGATGGAAGCACGTAATAAAGGAAGGGTGAAAAGGTTATAATCTTACAAAATGTGATTGAAAAGTAGGAAAACACGATAAAGGAAATTTTCATAATTCTTTTAGCAAAGAGGAAAAATTCTATGAAGCGATTTTGTGTGACGGAAGAGTTGCAATGCAAAGTATAACTTTATTATTAAGTCATTTTGTATGGAAGAAAGTTTTTTCTGTTTCGAACTTTCAAAATAATACACAGTTTTATTGAATATTATGAAATGCTAGTAACGAAGAATAAACGCATATATAGTTACTTATTTTTAATTCGTATTACCATTTATCATTTTCATTTTTAAATTTATATTATTGCTTACTATCTTCATTTTGTATGAAAAAATGTTTATTTCTTTTTAAATAATTCGCAGTTTTACTAAATATTCTAAGATAACAGTTGAGAAATACAAGCGCACGGTTGCTCATTATTGTCTTTTATCTTCAGTTTTAAATTCGGATACTTATATTTCTTGTATCTTGATTAAAACGTTTACATTTGCAAGTTCGTTGATGCTTCATTTAGAAAAACGAAGGCATTTTGTGCAAACATCTGCAGCTTAGCTTCCGTTTCTTTTCCAAAGTACATATTTTACTTGAGTCGCCTCTTTGTAATTAGCAAATTAATTAACATATTAAGACTTTATTTTTTACATTCTCTATACATTTTTGTGTAAATAAAGGAAGCTGTTGATGCAATGAATTTTTGCGAAAAGTATCGTAAGATGTAGTAAGAATGTTACTGAAAAATTAACTTAACTAAAGCTCATCGGATTTAACAATACGTTTATTGATCCACCTCGGTATTTTACATATTATCATTTAATTATGTATATATAATATATATATATATATATATATATATATATAGTATATAGTATATATATAGTATATATATAGTACATATATAAAATATAGTATATACATATAGTATATGTATAGTATATAGTATATATGTCGGAGATGAAAGGACACCGGGTCCCCCCCGTTGGAATTATTTGGAAAAGCCTCAATACTGTAGCATTTACGAAATAACCCAGACACAGTCATTCGAAACTTGAGACAATGAGTTTAGGCTCGAGGCGACAACCGGTCGCCGAGCGTAGCCACGGTCACGGGATGAACGTTTCACCTAACAGAGATATAAAGTAACATAGCTTTCCTTTAAAGAATTGGCAGTACAGACACTTGACAATAATACATTCCAACAGCCCCGCAGCTCGCCACACACAGACCCCATTCTTTGGGCCAGATGATCGCCAGATGCCGATGCATCGTTTACAGTTTATGTTCAGATAACCTGAGGAACCGTTACAAATCTTAGGACTTAGTTAACTAAAGTCCTTCAGATTGACAAACAGTCTTTATTCTATCAGCCTGTAAATCTGTCACCTATTGCGGGAAGTTATGGGAAAGCCTGATTTGGTCACGTACGACGTTGCCTGCTAGGAACTCTCTCTCTAGGGCGGCTAGCATCCTTTTCTAACCGCCAACATAGAAATTGACCAATTAACAGCAGCGCCTATTTCCCTCACCCTCCGAGTGGAGGCTTTCTTTGACGAATCCGATGATCTCGTGCCCTTAGGCACACCCCGTCATAGTTTTCCTCTGCAGCGTCGTCGCGACGGAAAGTCATTCTTTTCTGGCAATCTGATTAGCTAAGAGTCAATCAAGCGTTCCTAGTATCACGAGTAGTAAGTTGAGTACGACTTAGACTTTGAAGCAAAGTATATTCGTCATCCCGTTGACCGTGGATTCGCTATATCGAACTTAGGGCCATTGTCATTAGCGTCCAGCTACCGCGTCCGTTTGTCAATCTTGTATCAGCCATACTTGTGTAATAAATATCTGTGCGACAACCATGAACAACACTGGTGAAGATTCATTATACGCCCCTAACGTCAACCCGACATATATATATAGTATATGTACAGTATATAGTATATTTATATATATATATATAGTATATAGCATATAGTATATATATAGTATATATAATATGTATATAGTATATATATATAGTATATAGTATATATATAGTATATATATATATAGTATATATGTAGTATATATATATATAGGATTGGTTATCGTAATTTGCCATTTATTTCAATTACTGAATTATATCTATTTAGTGTACTGTTTGTTGAAATTAAATATAAGATTCATGCAAAAATTTAATAATATACCAACAAATATGAGCAGCATAAATTTTGTCAGTATTGATTTAATCGAGCATAAAATTATTTATAATTTGTACGAAAATATTTGTTATTATACGCGTATTTGTTATTATACGCTGTCTCGTTAATTCGTCTTCTTTTAATTGTTGCAAAATTCATAAATACGATTTGTGATCAGTTTAATGCTTGGTGATCATAATAAGTTAACATAATAAATTCTTTTAACTTTTTCATATTTTGCACCGCTATTATGTATGAATACAAAATTCTAATGGATCAACTATTTCTTTCATAGTCCGAGTTATCTCGTCTTATATGTATGAAATATAACGATGTATTATACAACACCAACGTATTAAAATTTACACAAATAATTTTACGTATATATGTATTCGGACGAAAGTATCCGGACATTTGCTTCGATAAGACATATCATCACATTTAAGTAGTATACAATAACATTTAAATCGGACCTTCGGTATTTTAAAACACATAACCATAAGGAGATAAACGTTTCTAAGGACCGCGAAGTTAAACAGCTGGTAGGAATCCGTAATTTCTATTGGTTAGTAGGACTATCGATGGACTAGGAAGGGTATTAGCCGCCCTCGATGGAGAGTTGGGAGTAGGAAGCATCGTACGTGTGCAAACTTAGTGTTCACGTGTTTTCCAGATGCTAACCAGGAACCTTAGACATTTCTATCGTGAAAGTGCCTTTATTTGATATGGTACTTTCACTAGCAAGTGTCGAAGGTTTGTGGTCGGTCCACGAGTGTCTTCGGGGGAACGCAATGGAGATGTGCGGGCATCTGGCTGCCGTGCGTCCGCGATGTGAGGTCCGGCTCAGGTAGAGAGTCGGCCGACGTAACAATGAATACACGTTTTATACAGTTATTCTATATATATGTTACACACTTAGCAGCATCGAATTAACCCTTGACATCTTTAGTGAAAGATATGGTTGATATTGGTTGAAGGAGGCGGCGGAGCGCATGAGAGAAAAGGATTCTCATCCCGAAAGGGTAGGCGGACGGCGGCGGGGTGGGGAACGGGCGCACGCCACTTCCTGGCGAGCTCGAACCGCCTCGCCGTCCAGTGAGTGTCAGGCGCCGGCCAGTTCGGCACCTCGGTGCCGCCAAATCACCTGGTCGGGGAATCAGGCGGTCTTGCCGGCGGCGGTGGCCGTGCATCGCATCTTTAGTTATATTCGCATAACTCGAGGTGAACTCGGCGCGGATGGGGCTCGTGATGTAATTCTTATGAGTGGTTCTAGGGCCTCTTCCGCCATGCGCCAAGTACGGCCACCGTGGATGTTTTAGCCGGTACGAATCCGGCACTACCCGGCGCCCTCTCCCCGGAGAGCGCGGGGCGCCTATGAAGGTTTCCTCCACGAAAAAAAAAAAAAAAAAAAAAAAAAAAGGAATCCGTAATTCAACGTGTTTTGACATATTTTCGCTATCGATTATATTAGAGAGCGACGGCCCTCGACACCAGCGCTCGTACTTTACATAAACCCATCACTTATCCTCGTTTCTCGTATAAAATTTGCAAATTGCTGGGAAATACCGGAAGCGAAATAAGAATAGGCTGTTCAGCGGGATATTTTGCCTCGCGTAAGTGGACCGCGACCGAGCTTTCCGAAACATTGACGCTTACAAGCGTACATATAAAGTACATATAAATATAGTATTGCTCGAAAGGAACCGAGTATTTGCTTATTTTCGACAGAATATAATTTTATTACAATATCACGAATGATAATTGTGTATTAATAAATAATGACTATATTCTTTATTATTATTTGTTATTACGAGAAAAATTCATTTTAATCAGGTAGAAGATATGGAATGAGAAAATTTCATGTGTAAGTGCGAAAAAAGGTAGGGCGCAATTTTTGAACAAAATTTATAATAAATATATTTTAGCAATATTATTTACTCTTAAAGTATCTACATGTTCTCTGAAGTGTAGATCAGATAAGAAAAGTTTTCCTAAACTTATATTGTAATTAGTTCAGGCAATAATTCTTCGAAATCGGTAGAAACACCGCCGATGTATTTTTAAAGGAAATAATTTTTGCTACATTAATTTGGTTCCATAAGAAGATGACAAGTATTGTATCACTAAATACTACTAACACTATTGCTACAAATTAGCCAGTGTTCGGATACTTTTGATTGGTTGTTTAACTACAAAATTTTGGGCAATTTTCAAACTATAACATCTTTATACTTTTTAATCAGCATAACCACATATAATAATATATTATATTTCGAGTGGAGTGATTTCTGAAAATCAACATGTAATAATAAAATTGGCATTTGTAATTGCCAAAAGTACTTATAAAAGTACTTTTTTCTACTTGACAAACTCTTTATCTTCAGACCTTTCGATTGTTAAATTATAAATTAATTACATTGAGAAGGTTCTTCTAAATTGATAAAAAGGTGTTGATATAACCAATGATATTTAAATAGTAAATGTATCTATGTATAAGTACAGTAGTATATGCATAAAGTAAATGGTAAAATATATTTTTGGTGTTTTCTAATTATTTTGGTGGCTCAAAAAAGTATTTGGACATCTACCATAGAAAACATTCATGTGTATATTATGTGTGTTGTATAAAACATTTTGAAATTTGTTTCACGTAATGAGATATTATTAACGTTAATTAATGAGATATAACTATCGTGACATTATTATTGGCACGTATATAGAAGTTACTATATATGCATGTAGTACTTATGTACATAGTAGAAAAGATATCTTTATACAGATCATAGTATCACATATGTAGTAAATATCTAGTATAAATAGCCTATTTAAAAGTGGAATAAGTAAATTAACGTAAGTTATAGTTCCATTGAATATTTCGACGTATTAGTATACCAGATAGGTGTCTAAATACTTTTGTAATCTCTGCGAAATATATGTAAATGCACTAAATATCTTGTAATTCCAATATATATCTTTAGATTCGTTTCAAAATTGATCGATACAACCATGATAGCCAGCCGAGTCTCACGATAATGCGAATAAAGTTTCAAAGTGTTTTATGATATTATACGATATATTTATAAACAGTTGCTATATGTGTTCAAAGACTTTCGTGAGCATCTGTACGTAATCTGCACGAACGAATAAATACATACAACGCGCTAATATCATAGTTTCGTTGGCTTTCGACCTTTGCCGGATATTAGCACGAATTTAAATGTCCTTTCTCGCAAGCGAAGTGGAAAAATCTCTCGTTATCTTTGAAAGCCGTTTCGTCCCGTGGCAGAGCCTCGAAGCTTGCCACACACCGCGCCTCAGGGACGCGAAAACGTGCCGAGTTATAAAGTGAAATTGAAAGGAGACCCCAGGAATTTTCTCTATCTGCCTCTCTGTCTCGAATCCGGAATCGTCTTCTTCTTACCAGACGGCAAACTGCTATACGAGAACGTTTGATACGAGGTTCGTATAAAGCCTCAGGCTTTGCCGATGTTATTTAAACAGTGGTAGAGCCGTACGTACGGCCAGACGAACCACGCTCACTGTGCCTTATCCTTTGCCACTCTACTTCTTCGGACGTCGTGATGCGAGTCTCGCGTCGCGTGTTATCGATGCTTCAAATGCACTGTTCCTTGGTTGATCAATCGTTCTTTGATTTATTTCGTAATTGGTTAATTTTCGATGCTGAAATCGCGTTCTACTTATTCTGTTAATTTTTGTGGCCGCGCTCTTTTTATCGTATTACGGTATTCGAAGCTTAGAACGACTTTCTTACGATCTCTTTGAAACTTGGACAACGCGTTATTTAGTATATTATTTATTCACGATTGAATTTTTAGAAAGTCTAGCCTTAGGAATGGATTCATCTTCAAAGTTAAAATCTTAACGTGTAATCCCTATAGTCACAGTCGATTCGACTTCGACTCGATTCGATTTCGATTAATTACGGAAAAGCCTTTCTTACAAAGTTCTTAAGAAACTATTGTGTTGCGTAAAATGCTTTTCGAATAAAAGTAATGTGAAATATGTAACATCAGTAATTTCGGCGTCCAAAATGTTATTCGTAATACGCATTATTATGTGAAGTTCTGTTCTTCTCTGAATTATCTGTTAGTGTGCGTTTGTAAAAAGCGTAGACAACCAAGAAATTTCTTCCTAGAAATACAATTTGAGACGTGCACAGAAAATACGACTTTCGAGTCTCGGTGTGTTTTACTTTCGGGAAATATCGTCCCGCTACAAATCCCTTAAAAGTCTCTTTATGATAATTCTATATAACATGTAAATTTCATCCGCGACTTTCTATAGGGAGATACGAAAATCGCCGCCGGCTAATAATTGTTGATGTAGGAAATGTAAAGACGTGATTGATAGTTGGTAACTGAATGTTGTTGTTTTCATTTAATTTTGTAGAATTTCATAGGTTGATATAAAATGTTTTTAATTGAACAATTATGAAATACATATTTCATGTGAGAAATTTCAAACAAGAATAAAAATGTATATAAATTTCAGCGAGTTGCAGAATATCGGGGATAATTTATAATACATGAATTCAATGTTATTCGATTCTGGAAATAAATATAAAAATAGTGCAAATAATTTTTATCTAGCATCTAACACATTTTACAATGATTGGTGATTGCTTGATTTCAAGTACGTAGTACGAGTTTGAATAAGTTTCAATGTAAAATATAATACGCCTAATTAGTTTTGAAAATTGTGTTGAAAGAGACTTAATGTTGAAGCTATCAAGCTAGCAAGAAATCAAATAAACAAAGTTCTTTATGTACAAAGAGAAATAAGGAAAAAATTGATACAAACATTGAAAGTTTATTTAGAAATTGTAACAATTGGAAAAAGATAATATTTCTAAATATTCTACTTTAATCGTAAAAGGTTAACGTTAATAGCCTGCTTTCACCGATACATGTTATATCCTTCACCCTCTTCTGTATCTTTTTGTAGGTTATTAAATACTATCCGTAATCTATTTCTATCGCACGATGGTTAACCACAACAGTGTAAAATCTAATTTTCTCATGTTATTGTAATTTCCTAATAAACTGCTTGTAGACCTACAACTAAAATTTTATCTAACAGACTACAATTAAATCTAAAATTAATACAAAGTTTTGTCACGAATATAATTTCTATGTGGTGTATGAGTGTACCTTATAGCAAAAACGCAATCCGCGATAACGCGAAACAAGTGGTTTTGTTTAAAACGTATAAATATAGTTTTTATTACGTGGAGATAATTCGAGTCCTAAGGCGTTTAGGCTGAATTGCTGTCAAGGATTAGAGATTTATTTTTCTGCACATATTTGCGAGAAGCAATATATAATTGCTTTTTATATGACCTAACTGAAGATCTTATGCAATATACAATAATATTATCTGTAGATTGATGCACTTTAATAGATTAATACATTTTCAGTTATTTTTTATGTATAGATATACAATGGGAAAGATCTTTATATAATTTTCTAATCTCGTTATCTGTGTTGATTATACTAATTTAATACTCCATCTAATAGATTAAACTTTGGAATGATTAAAAAGTAGTTATATACTCTTAAGGAAATATCATATCTGAAACAAGAAATAAAGCTTTCTTGTATTAAAATGTTAGTTCATATGGTAAGACGTCTGATTGACGGAGACATGATACTTAAAATAAAGTATCGCGTCCTAAACAGTAAATAAACCTTTTTTGCATTAGAAAATCAATTGGTGCGATGAAATACTTCACTGGCGAACGCTTGAGCTCACGAGTATCTAAATTAGTTTGGGATCCATATCGCTGCAATTTTTTCATCACGATATCATCACGAACCCAAGAAATACAAGAACCGATTCTCTATATATGTTATTAGTATGATTAAAATTTGATATCTTTCAAATGCAGCCATCGAGAAAATTGTTTCGAAGATTCGTTTTATTGTTCGAACGTTCATCGATGTTGGCCAAATATCAAACTTTCGACGTTTTCTGTTACTTTGGCCAGCGACATTGCAGCGCGATAAATATTTGAAGGTTCTGTTTCAATCATCGCGGAACGTGAATGGTTTCAGCAATTTACCAAGCTTGCGTGGTAACTGGGTCTAATCGTGTAAATCTGTAGCTGCGCGATATTTGTTTTTCAGTAAGTTGTGAACTTACCAGTAAGTTGTAAACTTATGAAACAAGTCTCGGGAATATCCTCTTTCAAATGTCATTCCTATGAGCATACTTTTGCCATTACCGAGTCGACTGCGAACCTCCGAGCCAAACGGACCTCTCAGCCCTAAAAAAAAAAAAAAGGGACAGCTGACCCAGACCCGAACAGTGCGCGCGCCAACTAGACAATCTTTCGCGTAGAGAAAGTCTAAGTGAAAAAAAAGAAAAAAGTGACAGAAAGTGGAAAATTGATTAGTGACACCATCGCTATAAATAGGAAAAAAAAAAATAACAACAAAATAAATAAAAAAATAGGCGACATCGATAATGAAGCAGAAAGCAAAAAAACGGAACCCTCCGTAATCCCAACAAAAAAAACGAGTAAAAGAAAAGCAATCTCGCCAAAAACGGACAAAGAAAACAACATTAGCATAAGACTTTCCGCGCAAAAAACGCGGAAACTCAACCCACAACCAAAACTAGTGGGAAGGTCCAAAAGACTACCAGACAACCCGGAAAACACAGAAGAAGATCTCGTTCTAATCCAAGAAGAAAACAATACACAAGATCCCACCGCCAAAGAAAGCAAAACCATGAAAACTACAAGAAGCCCTCCCTCACCAGTGATACCAACAAAAAACAGATTTGAAGTGTTACAAACACAGGAAACCACCTTACCACAACAACAGATTCACACTCAAGCAACGTCAACAAAAGAATCAACAATACAAAATGCGATCGTGGAAGCCATAAGAAGGAAGAACAATGAAATGCGAATCAAAGCAAACAGGAGGACTACGTCCACAGTGGGAACACCACACACCCAAGAAAAATCAAACGACACACGAACAAACAGCCCCCTCGCCCCACCTAGGAGGCCGCCGACACCACAAAATCAACACACTCATCTGATCAAACCAAAAGAGCAACCCCCACCGACAAAGACACCGATGGAACAAGCACAACAGGAACAGCCCACCAACCACCCCACAGAGGAACAACAGGACGCCCCCTCACCCACAAAAGGTAACAGGCCCCCGCCAATCAACATAACGCATCAAGACCCAAAAGACACCATTGCTCTCTTACAAGACGCTCTCAAAATCAGAAACTTTCACATTAACAGAATACACGCGAACAAACACGCTCTATACCTACATAATCTAAACGACTACATTAAAGCAAAAGAATTACTGATAACAACAAACACAACGTTCTACACATACACACCAAAAGCACAAAAACAACACACGTTCCTATTAAAAGGACTAGACATTAACCTCACAGAGACAGAAATACTAGAAGACTTACAAGCATTAAAAATAGACGACATACAGTTTACGAAAGTATCGCGCTTCTCGACAAGAAAGTCAAGGGAAAGTAACAGACTGCTCCCAATATACATAGTACAGGTATCCCCCAATAGCAACGTCGTGAAATTACAAAAAATAAATAGACTAAGCTACTACAAAATAACGTGGGAAAAAATAAGAAAAAATGACATTACCCAATGCCACAAATGCCAACGATTAGGCCACACAGCACAAAACTGCAACCTAATCTACCGCTGTGTAAAATGCACCGAGCCCCATGGCCCAGGCGAGTGCAAAATAAAAAAAGACGATTCAATCACAAAGGATAAAATATTCTGCGTCAACTGCAAAAGCTACGGACACCCCGCGTCATACAAAGGGTGCCCCAAAATCATAGAGCTGCGCCAAAAACTTTCAGAAAAAATTAAAAAAGACAAAGAAACAAAAATCAAACGACTAGACCAGATAAGCCGAAAATACACCCCAGAACTAAAGTTCTCGGACGCAGTGAAACAACAAGCAAGACCAAAGCAGGAAATCGAAAACCCCCCACACACAATAAACCCAAAACTAGATTCGCGGGCAAACCAAATCCCAATTACAACCGAGTTCATCCCTCAACAAATAATATTAAACGCTTTCGAAGATTTTAAAAAAAGTCTCATCCAAGCACTAAATCAACAACAAATACAACTCAACGAATTAAAAAATGCAATATCATCGCATGAAGACAGGTTCAACACCATCTTCAACTCCTTAGATATCGCAGTCGACAATTAGCCAAAACACACCAAACCAACAAACACAGCATAAAACATCCAAATTAGATTTAAAACACCTGAAAATAATTGCAATAAATGCAAACTCTCTAATCTCAAACCAAAAAAGATACAGTATGCTAACCCTAATAAACAAAGAAACCCCCGACATCGTACTCATCTCAGAAA
The DNA here is from genome assembly GCF_905332965.1 of Bombus pascuorum. NCBI lineage: Eukaryota > Metazoa > Arthropoda > Insecta > Hymenoptera > Apidae > Bombus > Bombus pascuorum. The sequence goes on along the minus strand of NW_026869742.1, from coordinate 537,624 downwards.
CAAAACTGAACAAAAGACACAAAGTATCCTTCAAAAACTACTCCATAATAAGACACGACAGACCAAACGCTATCCAAGGAGGAGGAACGGCAATCCTCATAAAAAACCCCCTGAAATTCAAAGAAATCCAAAACGACAAAATAACAAGTTTTAAAACCCTGGAGACGACAACCATAAAAATAAAAATAAACAAAAAGGAAAACTTACTCATCACTGCAGCCTACGCAACCTACGGAAACGAAAAAGAATTTAACGACGAATTCAATAACCTCTTCGAACTTTTACAGCTCGACAAACAAGAAAACTTCCACATAATAGCCGGCGACCTTAACGCAAAACACACAAGCTGGAAAAACCCACTAAACAATACGAGAGGAAACTTCATCAGAAACTGGCTAGACAATAAAAGCATACACTACAAAACAAACCTTTACAGCTCCGAGCTACCCTCCTACCCAAAAGGAGGCTCATACCTCGACATATGCCTAACAGATGCACGACTAAAAATCCAAAACTTACGACCAAATAACACGCTCAAAACCCTAGACTACGACAGCGACCATAAAGCCATACTCTTACAGATAAACAAAAACACATCCGACTACCTAACACTTGAAACACAAACCGAAACCCCCAAGTACAACTACAAAAAGACAAACTGGAAAAAATTCCAAGAACTACTCGAACAGAAATGCGACCTAAATATCTACAACAACGTCAACCTAACAAACAGACAAATCGACACATACATAGACGAAATCGAAAAACACATACAAAGCGCACTCCAAAAATCCGTCCCAACCTTCAAACAAAAAAACTCTTGCGATCCATACATCAACAACAAAATAAAAGAACTACAACGAGACAAAAGCTACATACTCTCCAAAATAAACAATATAAAACACAACTACTCTTACGACAAAAGAGAGGAATTAGAATACCTAAAATACCTACTACACAAAATAAAATTACAACAGAAACAAGAATTCGCAAACTCTATAAACCTCTACTGGACAAACAAAATAAAAAATATCTCCAAAAACGACTCAGCCAACATGTTCCCACAAATAAATCAAATCTTCAGACCGAAAGAACAAAACCCCAGCACTCCGCTCAAATTGCCCCCAGAGAAAGCTCCCCTCATCCAAGAAGCAGGTATAGAGATACACAACACCAGCAAAGACATCGAGAATAACTTCATAATAACTAAAACAACAGAAAAACTAGACATCATAGGCACCCACTTCTCCAAAACACACACCCAAAACGAACACATGGGCCGAGAAGAATTAAACAGAATCATCATCGCAGAAACGAACAAACTCAAAAACGAAATAGAACAAGACATAACGTTAAACAAAACAGTCTGCACGTTCTCAAACGAAAACACCTCAGACAATCCCAAACAACCAGAAACAGAAATAAATTACTTTACAAATTATAACCAACTAAACAAAATCTTCGCCAAGCTAAATAATAAAAAATCCTCCGGCTTCGACGGCATCCCGAACATCTCACTTAAGCACCTACCGAACAAAATAAAATGGTACTACACAGTAATATTCAACAATGCGCTAAACAACGCATACTTCCCGAAAAAGTGGAAAAAAGCCAAAATAATAGCAATCACAAAAAAAAATAAAGACGGCTCATCACTCACAAACCTACGACCAATAAGTCTCCTCCCCAACATAAGCAAAGTATTTGAAGTAGTCATCAACAACCCCCTAACTACATTCTGCAAAAAAAAAAACATTATATCAGAAAACCAATTTGGCTTCCGACACAAACACTCCACACTACACGCGACAAACAAACTCACGTCAGACATCTGCTGGGCACTAAACGCAAAACAACGAGTAGCCGCCTGCTTAATAGATCTCGAAAAAGCCTTCGACACAGTCTGGATCACAGGCCTCATTTATAAATTAATAAAAAAAAACTTCCCGAGATACTTAATCAAAATAGTATGGGACATGATCACAAACAGAACATTCCTAATGACCGAGGGTTCTCATGCATCGAACAAAGAATTCAGCATAAAAAACGGACTCCAACAAGGAACTGTAAACTCCCCGCTACTCTTCAACATATACAACAGTGACATATTAAACCTGTTCGACATGAACAAATCTACCCACAAACGCTCCATAGCCTTCGCAGACGACCTAACCATCTACGTAACAGGCCGCAAAACTAAAACAATAAACACAGACCTCCAAGAACTATTCGACAAAATCAATGATTACTACCACACATGGAAACTAAGAATCAACGCAAACAAATGCGAAAGCATACTGTTCAAACCCAAAACCAGCGAAATCGGCCCAGCAGAAAGAAAACACTGCAAAAATTTCCAATTAAAAGAAAAGTCATCCGAAGAGTCAATCATACCACACAAAAACTGCGTAAAGTACCTAGGCATAAACATAGATGACAAACTAAATTACAAACAACACATAGAAACCCAACTCGCCAAGGCCAATAAAGCATTCTGGAGAGCAAAAAGACTATTTTACTCGAAACATCTCAAGAGCAATGTAAAAACATTATGCTACCAAGCTCTAATTAGACCAATTATAACATACGGTTGCCCAATCTGGTACAACATACCAGCATCGCTAATGGAGAGAATCCGCGTTTTCGAAAGAAAATGCATTAGAGCTTGCCAAAATGCGTACAGATCCGAACAGAGCGGATACAAAAAATATATAAAAAACAAAAAAATTTACGACCTAGCCAACATTCACCGCATTGACTGTCACATACTAAAACTAGCAAGAAATCATTTCGCACAAGCGTCAAAAATAAAAGAAAACAGCCTAATCTTCAACGACTTATACCCAAACGTACTATATTACAAAAATACAATGACAACAGGCTACATCCCCCCAGAAGCGTTCCTATACCTAGACGAAAAAAATTACCTCCAAGACCAAAACAATATCCCGATAATTTTCCACATAAAAAGAAAAATAGGGATAAAGACAATACTCTACGAGGAAAACTTAAACGGACTGACTGCAGACACCAGGTGGAGGTACAACATGGCCCTCCCCCAAAAAGACACTAAAGACAAACACAGAAAAAATACAAAAAAATATTGGTGGATTCCATAAGAAAATATAAGTGAGAACTACCAATTCGACAAAAAACCATTCCTACCACCGTGTAATCTAGATGTAAGTACTGTAAATATGTAAATACTGTAATCATTGTAAATAATATAATTTAATACCCCCCTCCCCTTTCCTCTCATCTCCCTCCCCCAAAATCCCACAACGCATAAAAGTAATACACCGAGGAGTCCTGTTTTGCGGCCAAGTTTCAGGACAAAATACAACACACACAAGAATACACAAAAATCACGCACCAATGCGACTTAAACCCAAAAAAACAAAAAAATAAACGCAAAAACCGAAAATCCACGACACATATTAGACCATGGCTACGTCGTACCGACGCGTATCGGTACTTTTACCTGAACACACTATACTCAATTCATTGTTTATTGTGAATCTCAAAAATGTACAAAAAATCAAATATTGGCTAAATAAACTATTTAAAAAAAAAAAAAAAAAGTGTTTTCACAAACGCTCAGTGTGGTAAAACGATCCAGAGAAGTGAGAGTCGTCCAAGTACGAGATCGAGAATGGTCCATCATGTCATTACGGTCGGACTGATAATTCACAAAATGCAACTAGTCCTTCGAATACTAATCATAACGTAACTGATTTCCGCTCTCTTTTAACTCTTCCTTTATCAAACGTCCGATCAGAATTTTTGCTGTCAAACTGGACCCTTGACCTATTTTGACACTTAACTAAATTGTAAACAACATCAGTTATATCGAGTCCAACATTGGGAAAACCCAATATTCTAAATACACCCGAGGACGTGTGACAGACGTGATGGCCGTGTCGGAGATGAAAAGACAACGGGGCCCTCCATTGGAATTACTTGGAAAACCTCAATACTGTAGCATTTACGAAATAATCCAGACACAGTCATTCGAAACTTGAGACAATGAGCTTAGGCTCGAGGCGACAACCGTTCGCCGAGCGTAGCCACGGTCACGGGATGAACGTTCCACCTAACAGAGAAGTGCCAGTATTATGAGACACACGTTGTGTTGACAATCAAACCTCGAGCAGGAGCAATGTCGCAGCTACGCGGGTCAGCTTAGCAACGGCGGCTGCAGTTTTGTTGGTATCCCCGGCCAATATTCAACAAAACGAACGCGATCGTAAGGAGAGGAAAGTTTTCATCAGTCTTTTATTTTTGCGACCTCCTTGGAGAATTACACATCGTCTTTACGTGCAGTATATACCGAGCGTCACAGCGAACGTTACTTTGTGCTTCAAAATATATTCTCAGTTTAACAAAGAGTTAGCTCGTGGACCGTGGATTCGTCATATCGAACCTAAGGTCATTGTCATTAGCGTCTAGTTACCGCAGCCACTTGTCAATCTTGTACTATCTATGTCTGTGATAATAAACGCTATCTCGATTGTACAACAACGATGAACAACCCAGGCGAAGATACGTTACACGACCCTAACGCTAATCATAATAAGAACCCGACATATATATAATAATATTTGATAGAAAATAAGAAATAAATGGAAAATACGAAATAAAAAGTATAAGGAACAGATATTTTTCTTTCTAGCTATACTTCCAATATTAAAATATATATAGGGTGTTTGATTTCAAGAAATATATGCAAATTACTGAAACACTGCCCACTGTATGAAAAAATGTTTAAGGCAAGAAATGAATAGTTTCAAAGGAAACATAATCTGGTATAATAATTTTCTCTGTATATGGCCATGTGCAAATCATATGATGACAAAATACGTTTTTTTTTATTGAATCATATAGATTTAAATAAAGTAATTGATTCGTACCAACGTCCCCTACAAAAAGATACTAACCTATTTATGTCAAAAAGTAATTAGTTGAAGATACTTTAACTATAACAATTACGCGAAAGACACGAAAAGGTACTTTTGTTTTTACAATATCTTTGTCTTCCACATATTATATTTGACAAAAGGAACTTTGCTACTATGTCCTATACAACGATAGGTTTCTCACGCTCAAAATTGCATCCCATATGACCTGCTTCATATAAATCTATGGATGATATTCATAGCCCAGTCTTATACTTGAGATCGTCTCAAGAACAGTCTTCAGATGTCTTTTGATTTCATAACTGCGACTGAAGATTAATCTTAAGGTCGTGTCTTAAGGATTTGCTTAGTAAAGATCTTGTGAAATAAGAAAATCTCATATAACGTCAAAAGGCGCAAATAAGACCACCTTCATCCAAGTTCCCTTGATCGGGGACTTGAGGAAATCTTACTTTAAAATCGCCAATAACCGTAACCATCTTGACAAATCCAATGTTGTTAATTACACTGACTGCTGAGGAAATAGAAGCGAAAACGAATCAATGCGACGTATAGCCGGGAGCTACAGGAAAGACCAAGGCGCGTGAACAAATTGACGCGCGCTTATGGCTAACGAACAGAAAGCAGGGAATATTAGTAGCAAACTGATAACGTTCAAGTAATCGGTATATCTCGAGTGGCAAAGGTATATCATTGTGGGTGTGAGATCGCTGAGTTGGATATTAAGATTGAACAAAATGTTATATAGTAAATGACAACGTACATATTTTATAAACAGGGACGTACAATTGTTTAATGTAATGGTCGGGGGGTATCTATGTGTACTCTCTAAGTCACAAGTTAAGTAATTTCAAAGGAATATTAAACTGAGTTATTTAAGTTTCAATTCCAACGAAGCAAGAGTCTAATCCTTTTCCTTCATGCAAGCGAGAAAACGGGAATCCAAAACTAATGTAAAATAATGCCTAACATAATGCTAATGTCATGTACTATATCGTTACTGAAACTTTTATGCTTCCTGTATAGATAATTGTTTTATTACAAATATTAATAATAACTATTAATTAAATAGATATATATGTAGCAATGAGTACTATAGGTTTTATATATGAAGTATTAGATCGAACGAAATATGAAACATACACGGCATAGTACTCATTATAACATTTATAGCAAAACAATCGTCTACTCAGATTTCATTTTTTCAATTTATAAAAATATGAATTTATACAAACATCTGCACTCTACTTATCATTACTTCCACAACAACGTTCTCGCTCTAAAGTTCAGATTTTTGTATGAAACTGCGGTTAAACGTGACACCCACAGTTTTCTTGCATTCTAATAAAATAGCACTTACTATAGTCTAGCTGGTAAACAAACGTGACAAACGTGTAATCGACAAAGAATCATTTACAAGGTCGTTTCTCTATTTACCCTTTTACTACGTGCATTGTTTACGACATGAAAACGCGGCACACTTACAATTACACACTAGGACTATTATTATTCTGACTGCCAGTCATTTGGCTGATCCGTTTCCCATTCTTATCCACCATTCTCCGCTCGCCTTACACTCTCCCTCGTAAGTACTTTCTACCTGCATCGATCGTGAGTGAACCGCGCATTCATACACTAATTTCCTTCTTTCGTCCTGTCAGACTGTGTGAGAAACGAGAATGCACGTGTTTCAAATATTCATGTCTCGATGAAAAATATCCATGAGACTTGACATTAATTCAGATCTATTTTCAAAAATAATATTATAATTAGTTCTTTATTGATTATTCGACAAATTACCACGATTCTGCTTACCGTCCTCTTGTTCTAACGCAATCTAATAGGATAATAGTAAACTAATAGTAAAAGGGTAAACATAGTAACACGTTATGTACATAATAATAATATAAAACAATGATACGAATTCCTTAAAAGACATATCGGTCAATTCCATACATGGAAAAATGCGAAATAGTAACGATCTTACAAATACTACTTTCTAAATTTAATCTGAAATTTACTATTATTTGTGTCGTATTGTTGTGTCTATTTTTATGGGTGCAATACATTTAATCAAAACGCACTAGAAACTAATACCGGTGTATTGTGTAAAGTTTGTTTCAATCAATGGTAATCGTGTTCTCTCCTTTTTTATCAGGAGGGAGGCGTCCATATTTGTGTTGGTCCGCTAGGAGGGGACCACATCCCTTGTGTTCCGTTTTCCTAGTCTTGTCGCTCGAGCTGGGGCGGCGGCGGTGCCATCCCCCCTGTTGCGCCTGGGTATCCTTTGTCGCTCCACTCTTGCTGGGTCGCGTTTCCTTTTCCTTTCTCTCTCCGCCCGCTCTTTTGCTAGCATCACTTGCTCACAGAAGGAGCGGACGGCGGTGTATTCCTGGTGCCCTCTCAACATGGCCTTCACGATCGCTTCTCGGGCTACGCTCTCGCCGATGTCGAGTTGCAAGACGCGGTGCTGGTCTGCCCATGCCGGGCATCGCTCCCACGTGTGTTGTACCGTATCCTCCTCTTCCTCGCATTGGTGACATATGGAGGTCACCTCCCGCCGGATCCGTAGTAGGTACTCACCGAACACTCCGTGACCTGTGAGCATCTGTGTCATACGGAATGTCAGCGGTACCCCGCCTTGTTCTCTCCATGTTTCCCAGTTGGGGAGCACGGCGCGAACAGCCCGGTGTTGCCGTGTAGTGTCTTCCTCGACCAGTTGAGAGCGCCATCGCTCCCATGTCTCCCGTTTGGCTTCTTCCCGTGCACTCGACGGTGGTCTGTTGTCGGGTGGTGGCGTCGTTGCGCGCCCGTCCAGGCGTGAGATCTTCCTTTTGTCGTATACCCTTCGAAGTGCGAGGGCTTGCAGCTCGAAGGGGGGGACGCGGCCAGCACGGTCGCCGTCGCGTATGACACCGTCCTGTAGCTTCTTGCTGTGCGGATGGCGGTCGTCCTTTGTAGCCTCCTTAGTAGTAGCCGGCTGCGCCGGCTCTCCATCATGTCTTCGGCCCACACTGGGGCTCCGTAGAGTACTCGGGATTTTACGACTCCCTCGTACAGTCGGCGAACGCCCACTCCCGCTCCACCCACGTTCGGCAGTAGGCCGCATAGGGCGTTGGCCGCGGCAGTCACCCTTGGGACCAGTTGTTCAATGTGCGGCTCGAAGGTCCACTGGCTGTCGATGATGAGACCCAGGTACCTCATCTGGTGTCCCACCGGCACTTCCTCTCCGTTGATATTGATGGACAGTCCGGTTGGTGGTGGTTCTCTTCGTCGCCGGTCGAAGAACCCCAGGGCTTCCGATTTGGTTGGTGACACGCTCAGTCCGAGTCTCCTGATAGCGTTCACGGTTCAAGTACACGGTCGTAAGCGGTGTTCCAGAAGATTGGGCCTAGTACTGACCCCTGCGGTACACCGCACTCGACCGGTTTCCTCGTTTCCCCATCCTTGGTGTTGTATATGATCCACCTGTCGCAGAGGTATGCCCTAATAACCCTTACGAGGTACTCCGGTATCTCGTAGTAGTTCAGGGCTTCTAAGATTCTTGCCCATGGGATGGAGTTGAAGGCGTTAGTTATGTCTAGTGAGACCGCTATCGCCACTCCTTCCTGGGAGACCATATCCTCCACCTTAGAGCATACCCGTCTCACCGCGTCCACTGTCGAGCGTCCTCGGCGGAACCCGTACTGGCTGTCGTGCCACCCAGGCTCTCGTCGCTCCATATGAGCCTCTAGACGCGCTGCAATTATCCTTTCCAGGAGCTTGCCCACCTCGTCCAGCAGGCATATCGGCCTGTATGCGGACGGCGAATCTAGCGGACGACCCTCCTTTCGTAGCAGGACCAGTCTCGCTGTTCGCCATGCCCGTGGGTACATGCCGTCCTTCAGGCATCTATCAAATAGTGTCGCAGGCGGGGAGCCATTATATTTACCGTCTCTGCCCATACTCGGCCTGGGATTCCGTCCGGGCCTGGTGCCACGTCGCGGGCTGCTGTCCTCTTCGTCGCTTCTAATAGCTCTTCCTCGGTGACATGCAGCTCCTCACTCCACTCCGTTGTCGTCGTTGCCACTTCGTCGTTATCGTTGGGTGTGGTGGAGGGGAGGGACGTTTCTGGCTGCCCTGCACTGTCGTCCTGTCTGGGGAACAAGGTCCCAACGACCTTGTCCAATAGCATCGGATCCATGTTTGTTGTTATCGGGGGAGCCGAGGTACGCAGTTTGTGCGTCACTACTTTATACGGCCGCCCCCATGGGTCAGACTCGACCGCGTCCACGAGTTCCGTCCAGGACCGCGCTTTGGCCATCTTAATCTCCCGTTGGACGGTACGTCTTGCCTCCCTGTATTTCTCGTATGTGTGGGAGATCTCTTCCTCGTCGCGAGTTTGTCTGCGACGCTGTGCCTGTGCGAATCTTCTGCGGGCTCTGTTGCAGCTCTCTCGCAACTCCGCGATCTCTGGTGTCCACCAGTAGACTCCTTTGTTCAAATGTCCACTGCTCGGGTTGGAGCGCGGCATCGAGGCATTGCACGCCGCGTTCATGTATTTACGGAGGTCTTTCGCTTCCTCGTCGATACTACTGGTTGCGCTCGTGCATTGGGCGTCCCAGCTCCAGGCCGAGACGATGGCTGCCGCCTGTAGCATCTGTTTGTTCCTCTCCTTCAGGCGCCATCTGGGTGGCGTTGGGCCGGGGTGGTTCGTTCCTCTTCGAGGGCTGTTGGTGTCCCCCCTGTCGATGGCCAGTTCCATCCTTATGTAGAGGGGATTGTTGGATTCTGACTCTGGAGTAAGAAAATTTTCTACCGCATGGAGTTTCCATGGACTTGGTTTGGCTTTTTAATTATTTCTTGGAATAACAGAGCTTCAAATTAATGATGTATCTTCTCTTGATTCATCGGTGAGTAGCGGTACTGCCTAGTATATGTTACAATTTCGTTTGTTATATAAATCGAATGGTACATTCTTCATTCGTTATACCTTACAACTTCCGCAAGTAATAATTTCCTTTATTATTCGGAATTACAATGATGTTCCAAGAGGACAACTTTGGTAGGACAAGTATCTGTAGATACAGTAATATAATCTCAATTTGACCCACCAAAATTGTATCTGTAGATACAGTAATATAATATCTGCCATAATACATTGCCGAATATTAATTGTCATTTACTATATGCATATTATTGGGCTTTTATTAAAACGTTTCGTCAGTGGCTTGCCTGGACAAACATTGAATCTTTGAAAAGTAACTAAGCAGGAACGTTTAAATCTTTCTGATTGAAACGTTATATTTATGTAAAAATAAATTCCCTCTACGATCGATAAATAGCAAATAAAAGTAATAAACAAAAAATAAAATTGTATTTGTAAATAACAATTAATCTCGTTACATTAATACACGTTGTCTTTCGACTTGTTCAAACAACAAATAATTCGTTTCCGCTTCTTATTTAAACTGTCCGAAAATTTATTCGATAATATCCAACATTACTCTCAACCAAACAAATCCTGTTTGAAATATTCTTGAATCAATAAATAATTCAAGAATATAATTGGCTTTATAGATTAAAATGAACTATTCTCTATATACAAGAATAGTATCTCGCACATCATCATGATCCAATATACTTTTCTTCCTTAGTTTCTCTTTAGTTATTGTTGTTGGAAATACTCGCAGGACATATGGAAGCAATTATCACTTGTAGTTTATGATTCGCACGGTCAATTTTTATGAAATCCATTAGGCGAATAGAGGGTGATTAAAAACTGGAAACGATAGAAGATTTCAGACATTGTAGACATTTCCCATCATCGTCTCCGCTTATTATAAGTATTTTCGATAGGATAATTGAATTTAGCTGTGAAGCTCCTGTACTGCAATACCCGGATTTTGAAAAAACATTCACATTAATAACAGACGCAAGTAACGAAGGATTAGGAGCAATACTCTCCCAAGACGGACATCCATGCTATTACATATCCCGAACCTTGAACCCTCCTGAGAAAAACTATTCCACAACCGAAAAAGAGTTATTGGCGATAGTATGGTCGATCAAAAGACTGAGACAATATTTACTTGGTAGAAAATTTAAGATTCAAAGTGATCGTCAAGCTTTGAAATGGCTAAAAAATGTTAAGGATCCCTCATCGAGACTCATGCGATGGCGTTTGAGACTCGAGGAGTATGATTATGAAATAGAATACAAAAAGGGAAGGGAAAACACAGCTGCAGATGCTCTGTCCCGACTGTATCTTATCACCAATGACAAAGTTCAATCCGATTTAGAAAACCCGAACTATTACGACGAATGTGTCGACTGGAAAACAAACATCACCCCAGCTCCAATAACTCAAAAGACTAACAGACCACACTTTAAACAAATTACAAAGACCGAATTAGGAGACTTCAACCAACAGCACTGGTTGCATCAATTAACAAAACACTTTATTAACCAGACTGGACACTTGCATATAGGGATAAATGACAATAGCTTTAGCACACTAGAAAAAATGAACATTCAACTCATGTCAAGGTTTCTAACGACTAGATTCCCTCAAATTAAATTGGTATTTGGACAAGATCCGCCGGTAGACTACGATAACGAACAAAAACAAACTATCATAATTTTACTATCAGTATTTTTTAATTTTTATATCTTTATATCTTTTATATTTCTGTATTTATGTATTCTTAAACGTTTTCTATAATTCTATATTCAAATAAAGTATTCAAGTATAAAAAGAAGGATACGAATAGGAATGGCAACGCATGCAACAGTACGTGAATGTTACGCGTGCACCAGATAACCAGGGGAGATTGTATAGGAATCGGGAGTTCGTTGGACAAAGAGAACGTTTTTTAGAACTACGTTATTTTTATGTAAACTATATACCAAAGAATTCCAAAAAAGAAATAAATAAAATCGGGTAACTGATTAGTTACCCGAAGAAAAATAGGAAAACATCTGCTAAAGGAAATGGCGCAATCAACCTGCGAACCCAAGGTTGCGACGATTGGCGTTAATAGTTGGGCGTTAACAGATTGGCGCTAACAGCATGACATAAACAATTTCAAATTGGAGTTCAACCGCTAACCGCGACGAGTCCACGGTGATTTTTACTCCTTTCTATACGCAGGCGGCACGTTACAAATAGAGATCTCACTCCGCTGGTCTGATGTTTTTAATTATATTTTTAATACAGCGCTTATCGCATTGAGAGCAGCATCATGGCCATTTGTAAGCATTCGTTGGTAAAGGCATGCAGTACATCATTTAAATCCGTCATAATAAAAAGGAGAACGCATGATTACATACATTTCGTAATAAAGATAATAAAAAGAGACTCACCATACCAACATAAGAGAAGATTTATAATGATTTACCTTACAGGAGAATAGGTTTATTTGAATAACACGAAATCCATGCACAAGGTTTTGGAGATCCAGAGACTTTGAAGACCCTAAAAAATTAAAGCAAGTTAGATGAATGCAAAAATTAAAATTTAAACGTGATCATGTTATAAGAGTATCGTATTGAATTATATATTTAATGTAAACAATTAAGTTAAAATGTTACAATATTTTGTCATTATTTGTTTGAATTTCATCAAATGCTTTTAAATAAGAAAATTTTGATAAAAACAAGTAACTTACAGAGTTAAAATAAAAAATTGTATTATCTTTATAGCGTAATTTATTGATAGGTTATAAATGAATTTATAGCCATAATATTCAGAATTTTGCAAAATATTCTCAAGATATATCTTCTTCCACTTGCTAAAACTTTCTAATGGATTGTTATCTAACATACATGATTAAAGCACACTCTTCTGTTAATCATTGATCGATCAAATTGATCCAGTTCTTAAAATCTTAACGAATTCCATAATCAATGTTTCACAATATATAGAAAAAAATAATTTTGAAGCGATCTGATCTATATAAAAAAAGAACATTCTCGAGTTTAACATTGCAATGTTGTAATATTTTTACATTTATAAAAGAAACGTTGACATATTTAAACAAAATAAACCATCAGCGCTTCATATATTTTGGATTATTAAAATATAATTTTGTTTGATACAATTCTTGGAGGGTCAAAAGTTTTTAAAATTAATCAAAGTGATGTGTATTATTGTACATTTAATAATAACAATAAGTATATATATATATATATATATATATATATATATATATATATCGGAGATGAAAGGACACCGGGCCCCCCCCCGTTGGAATTATTTGGAAAAGCCTCAATACTGTAGCATCTACGAAATAACCCAGACACAGTCATTCGAAACTTGAGACAATGAGCTTAGGCTCGAGGCGACAACCGGTCGCCGAGCGTAGCCACGGTCACGGGATAAACATTCCACCTAACAGAGATATAAAGTAACATAGCTTTCCTTTAAAGAATTGGCAGTACAGACACTTGACAATAAGACATTCCAACAGCCCCGCAGCTCGCCACACACAGACCCCATTCTTTGGGCCAGATGATCGCCAGATGCCGATGCATCGTTTACAGTTTATGTTCAGATAACCTGAGGAACCGTTACAAATCTTAGGACTTAGTTAACTAAAGTCCTTCAGATTGACAAACAGTCTTTATTCTATCAGCCTGTAAATCTGTCACCTATTGCGGGAAGTTATGGGAAAGCCTGATTTGGTCACGTACGACGTTGCCTGCTAGGAACTCTCTCTCTAGGGCGGCTAGCATCCTTTTCTAACCGCCAACATAGAAATTGACCAATTAACAGCAGCGCCTATTTCCCTCACCCTCCGAGTGGAGGCTTTCTTTGACGAATCCGATGATCTCGTGCCCTTAGGCACACCCCGTCATAGTTTTCCTCTGCAGCGTCGTCGCGACGGAAAGTCATTCTTTTCTGGCAATCCGATTAGCTAAGAGTCAATCAAGCGTTCCTAGTATCACGAGTAGTAAGTTGAGTCCGACTTAGACTTTGAAGCAAAGTATATTCGTTATCCCGTTGACCGTGGATTCGCTATATCGAACCTAGGGCCATTGTCATTAGCGTTCAGCTACCGCGTCCGATTGTCAATCTTGTATCAGCCATACTTGTGTAATAAACATCTGTGCGACAACCATGAACAACACTGGTGAAGACTCATTAAACGCTCCTAACGCCAACCCGACATATATATATTGTGTATATTAAAGTACAATGTGTGGAATACAATGTGAGCTGGTCCAGATCCGCACGCTAGCAGTGTTACCCAAAGACTGAAAAACCTTGAAGCCAAAACTAAAGACCAGATGTAGAGTTTTCTTAGATGTGGCGACCACTTCAACAGGTCGTAAATACATATTTCTCCTTCTTATTTATTAGAGACAACGCCATTCGAACAATCGAAGCTCCGAACCGATCTCATTCGAGCATTCACTTAACCCCGATGCAGCTCGTTCAAAAGACTGAAAACTTTCCAAAAGATGGAAATGTTAGAGAACGGAGCATCATAAACTTATTGATTAGTCACGAAGAAGGCGATAGCAACTTTGTAAACGATATCAAACAATCGTTTGATCCAGTATAAGCATACGTTACTGAAGCAACAAGCTGCAGATTGTTCAAAGCATTCCACGACGCAATGTGTTGTACACGTGTCGGACGATCGATTCCATGGAAATTGCACTTGACTGTCGAGTGCAAATTACATGATACCACTTACAAATTAGCGCGCTTAAACCGCATCGCGACATTGATACGGTGTCTACTATCGTGGAATTAAGTTAATTAGGCTATTCGGCCGAAGGTCCAATACGATCGAAAGCTAATTGCTCCAATGTAGAAGCAGCTATTTTTTCCTCCTTCTTCTAATCTTCTTGGGAGAATGAGAAAAAAAAATCGCAGCGACTTAATAAACGATATCGATTTGAGTCTTACGTTGAATTAAAGAGAGGAAGGAAGAAAGTTGTACATAGGCAGATTCAGAAAAACATTCGGACGCTTATTCCATATTATATTACAACATAAGGTATCTTTTATATTGTACGTGTCACAGAGAATATCTTTTTCATTACCGGTGTTACGAGTAGAGCATCTTCGTAGGCAAACGAAATTCTAGTTGCAAAGAGTTAAATAACAAATAAATGTCATATTTAAATCGTAGTTAAATTTCTCTGTTTATATCGCTGAAATAATTAACCTCGTGCCAACTGTATGTTTTAATTATCGTGCAATGCTAGCCACACGAGATTAATTTGATGTGCGGTATTGCAGCTTCAGATATGCTAAATAGTACTATATCATTTTGGTAAATCGTTTGGACGTAGCTTTTCAAATGAATTTAGGAGAGAATTTAGTTAACTAGATTTTACACGTTTTTATGACATTGACATCAGCCGCTACATTGAATATAGGAATACATAATAAAGATATAGTATATAAATAATAATAAAGAAGTATTAAATGTTAAATAATATATAAAATGTATAATTTAAGAGTTTGTTATAATACTCGTTGAAGCGAGCAAAAGATGGAACCAATCTGAAGAGAGAATTAAATATTTTGATACAGAATATAACAATTTGTTTTCACCTCTGTAAACTGTCGTTCGATGTGTCTTCCT
This sequence comes from Bombus pascuorum, assembly GCF_905332965.1. Lineage (NCBI taxonomy): Eukaryota > Metazoa > Arthropoda > Insecta > Hymenoptera > Apidae > Bombus > Bombus pascuorum. The sequence goes on along the minus strand of NW_026869742.1, from coordinate 522,125 downwards.
TTCATTTCAATGTGCTGTAGCATAAAGTAAAGTTACTACATTATTTATCGATAACGTACAGATTAAAATCCTTAAAGGTTTTCATCCCAAAGAGATCCAACGGGACAACTTAATTTAAAATACCGAAGGTCCGATTTAAATGTTATTGTATACTACTTAAATGTGATGATATGTCTTATCGAAGCAAATGTCCGGATACTTTCGTGCGAATACATATATACGTAAAATTATTTGTGTAAATTTTAATACGTTGGTGTTGTATAATACATCGTTATATTTCATACATATAAGACGAGATAACTCGGACTATGAAGGAAATAGTTGATCCATTAGAATTTTGTATTCATACATAATAGCGGTGCAAAATATGAAAAAGTTAAAAGAATTTATTATGTTAACTTATTATGATCACCATTCATCATCATTATTACCATTACCAATATCATCACCAGCATTAAACTGATCACAAATCGTATTTATGAATTTTGCAACAATTAATAGAAGACGAATTAACGAGACAGCGTATAATAACAAATACGCGTATAATAACAAATATTTTCGTACAAATTATAAATAATTTTATGCTCGATTAAATCAATACTGACAAAATTTATGCTGCTCATATTTGTTGGTATATTATTAAATTTTTGCATGAATCTTATATTTAATTTCAACAAACAGTACACTAAATAGATATAATTCAGTAATTGAAATAAATGGCAAATTACGATAACCAATCCTATATATATATATACTACATATATACTATATATATACTATATACTATATATATATACTATATACATACTATATATACTATATATATACTATATGCTATATACTATATATATATATAAATATACTATATACTGTACATATACTATATATATACTATATACTATACATATACTATATGTATATACTATATTTTATATATGTACTATATATATACTATATATATACTATATACTATATATATATTATATATACATAATTAAATGATAATATGTAAAATACCGAGGTGGATCAATAAACGTATTGTTAAATCCGATGAGCTTTAGTTAAGTTAATTTTTCAGTAACATTCTTACTACATCTTATGATACTTTTCGCAAAAATTCATTGCATCAACAGCTTCCTTTATTTACACAAAAATGTATAGAGAATGTAAAAAATAAAGTCTTAATATGTTAATTAATTTGCTAATTACAAAGAGGCGACTCAAGTAAAATATGTACTTTGGAAAAGAAACGGAAGCTAAGCTGCAGATGTTTGCACAAAATGCCTTCGTTTTTCTAAATGAAGCATCAACGAACTTGCAAATGTAAACGTTTTAATCAAGATACAAGAAATATAAGTATCCGAATTTAAAACTGAAGATAAAAGACAATAATGAGCAACCGTGCGCTTGTATTTCTCAACTGTTATCTTAGAATATTTAGTAAAACTGCGAATTATTTAAAAAGAAATAAACATTTTTTCATACAAAATGAAGATAGTAAGCAATAATATAAATTTAAAAATGAAAATGATAAATGGTAATACGAATTAAAAATAAGTAACTATATATGCGTTTATTCTTCGTTACTAGCATTTCATAATATTCAATAAAACTGTGTATTATTTTGAAAGTTCGAAACAGAAAAAACTTTCTTCCATACAAAATGACTTAATAATAAAGTTATACTTTGCATTGCAACTCTTCCGTCACACAAAATCGCTTCATAGAATTTTTCCTCTTTGCTAAAAGAATTATGAAAATTTCCTTTATCGTGTTTTCCTACTTTTCAATCACATTTTGTAAGATTATAACCTTTTCACCCTTCCTTTATTACGTGCTTCCATCATCTATGGTTTAAAATAATATTAAATCAACAATATCTACCTCCACGTTTCAAATGAGTTCTGAAACATTAAGTGACATTTTTTATGGAAGAGTAATTTCAAAATTCAATAATAATTTGTCAATCGACTTTACATTAAAACTACCTTTCCATTTCATATCAGAATTAAATGCACGTTTCTATTGATTTCTTGAACATTTAAAAAGTATTACTAACATTAACTATATGCAAACTAATAATATTAACAAAGACAAATTAATATAGATAACTAAACCAATCTTATTCGTTTCCCACAAAACATTTATCAACTCTCAAAAGGCTTTATATCTTCGAATCGCTTACTTCAACTACTTCGCATAAAGATCACAAAAACGTGATAAGACCATCTTTGTAGGTTTTCTGACATTCGTAAATTCATCGGAGTTTATAACCAAGAATTTCTCTGATCTTTTAAACATTTTGGACTTCGTCAAAGACGCTACAATCACCATAGGCAACACAACAAAAGAAGGAAGAAGAAAAGAAGAAAAAAGGAAAACTGCAGTTCGTAACCAGCTATGTATTTGCCGGACAGACTTTCAAGGCCACGAAAGCTCGACTTTGAAACCGCCATCCATTCGAATAGCCGACGAATCACGAGATAATGAAGAAATTTAATCAAGACTTGTGGCTGGCAAGAATCTTCTGACGCAGTGTGCAATAGCTACGAGTTACTCACGCTTGCACGACGATATATTTTGGAATATTAAAATTTACCCCGTCGATTAGGCCAAACTCGACAGAGAAATTCCTCTGTCTTTCTAATGCGATACGCTTTATCCTATCTGAGACTCCTTTGGGACTTTTCCGCGGTCATTTTCGCCTAGATAACGAAGAGATATTCCTTGTAACCGGTTCCTAAGGAATATACTCGAAATTCTTGCTAATAAGTTTTTCATATATGCAATTCCGTAAGATGAAACGAATCGATTACGCTCAAGAGACAACGAAAGATGAGGAAATGGTAAATTTCATAGACTTTTTATAAATCGAGACGCGAACTTGCTATATTTCTTATATATAACTTGCTTCGCGGGGTTAACCAATCTGGGAAATAAGCGGCTCGTTTGCCGCATAAAAGCGCATGCAATGCTGTTAATTTACGTGTTAGGGAAGATCATAGGTAGACTGTATAAATACATATATACAATATCCAAAATAAAATACTCGAATGCTTATCCATTTTGATTTCTTGATTATGTGCATTATATTATAATTATATTATGTGTATCTATAATTTCTTTCAATGATCATCCGCTGTAATTTCTATCACCTACATATCAGTCGACTGCGAACCTCCGAGCCAAACGGACCTCTCAGCCCTAAAAAAAAAAAAAAGGGACAGCTGACCCAGACCCGAACAGTGCGCGCGCCAACTAGACAATCTTTCGCGTAGAGAAAGTCTAAGTGAAAAAAAAGAAAAAAGTGACAGAAAGTGGAAAATTGATTAGTGACACCATCGCTATAAATAGGAAAAAAAAAATAACAACAAAATAAATAAAAAAATAGGCGACATCGATAATGAAGCAGAAAGCAAAAAAACGGAACCCTCCGTAATCCCAACAAAAAAAACGAGTAAAAGAAAAGCAATCTCGCCAAAAACGGACAAAGAAAACAACATTAGCATAAGACTTTCCGCGCAAAAAACGCGGAAACTCAACCCACAACCAAAACTAGTGGGAAGGTCCAAAAGACTACCAGACAACCCGGAAAACACAGAAGAAGATCTCGTTCTAATCCAAGAAGAAAACAATACACAAGATCCCACCGCCAAAGAAAGCAAAACCATGAAAACTACAAGAAGCCCTCCCTCACCAGTGATACCAACAAAAAACAGATTTGAAGTGTTACAAACACAGGAAACCACCTTACCACAACAACAGATTCACACTCAAGCAACGTCAACAAAAGAATCAACAATACAAAATGCGATCGTGGAAGCCATAAGAAGGAAGAACAATGAAATGCGAATCAAAGCAAACAGGAGGACTACGTCCACAGTGGGAACACCACACACCCAAGAAAAATCAAACGACACACGAACAAACAGCCCCCTCGCCCCACCTAGGAGGCCGCCGACACCACAAAATCAACACACTCATCTGATCAAACCAAAAGAGCAACCCCCACCGACAAAGACACCGATGGAACAAGCACAACAGGAACAGCCCACCAACCACCCCACAGAGGAACAACAGGACGCCCCCTCACCCACAAAAGGTAACAGGCCCCCGCCAATCAACATAACGCATCAAGACCCAAAAGACACCATTGCTCTCTTACAAGACGCTCTCAAAATCAGAAACTTTCACATTAACAGAATACACGCGAACAAACACGCTCTATACCTACATAATCTAAACGACTACATTAAAGCAAAAGAATTACTGATAACAACAAACACAACGTTCTACACATACACACCAAAAGCACAAAAACAACACACGTTCCTATTAAAAGGACTAGACATTAACCTCACAGAGACAGAAATACTAGAAGACTTACAAGCATTAAAAATAGACGACATACAGTTTACGAAAGTATCGCGCTTCTCGACAAGAAAGTCAAGGGAAAGTAACAGACTGCTCCCAATATACATAGTACAGGTATCCCCCAATAGCAACGTCGTGAAATTACAAAAAATAAATAGACTAAGCTACTACAAAATAACGTGGGAAAAAATAAGAAAAAATGACATTACCCAATGCCACAAATGCCAACGATTAGGCCACACAGCACAAAACTGCAACCTAATCTACCGCTGTGTAAAATGCACCGAGCCCCATGGCCCAGGCGAGTGCAAAATAAAAAAAAGACGATTCAATCACAAAGGATAAAATATTCTGCGTCAACTGCAAAAGCTACGGACACCCCGCGTCATACAAAGGGTGCCCCAAAATCATAGAGCTGCGCCAAAAACTTTCAGAAAAAATTAAAAAAGACAAAGAAACAAAAATCAAACGACTAGACCAGATAAGCCGAAAATACACCCCAGAACTAAAGTTCTCGGACGCAGTGAAACAACAAGCAAGACCAAAGCAGGAAATCGAAAACCCCCCACACACAATAAACCCAAAACTAGATTCGCGGGCAAACCAAATCCCAATTACAACCGAGTTCATCCCTCAACAAATAATATTAAACGCTTTCGAAGATTTTAAAAAAAGTCTCATCCAAGCACTAAATCAACAACAAATACAACTCAACGAATTAAAAAATGCAATATCATCGCATGAAGACAGGTTCAACACCATCTTCAACTCCTTAGATATCGCAGTCGACAATTAGCCAAAACACACCAAACCAACAAACACAGCATAAAACATCCAAATTAGATTTAAAACACCTGAAAATAATTGCAATAAATGCAAACTCTCTAATCTCAAACCAAAAAAGATACAGTATGCTAACCCTAATAAACAAAGAAACCCCCGACATCGTACTCATCTCAGAAACAAAACTGAACAAAAGACACAAAGTATCCTTCAAAAACTACTCCATAATAAGACACGACAGACCAAACGCTATCCAAGGAGGAGGAACGGCAATCCTCATAAAAAACCCCCTGAAATTCAAAGAAATCCAAAACGACAAAATAACAAGTTTTAAAACCCTGGAGACGACAACCATAAAAATAAAAATAAACAAAAAGGAAAACTTACTCATCACCGCAGCCTACGCAACCTACGGAAACGAAAAAGAATTTAACGACGAATTCAATAACCTCTTCGAACTTTTACAGCTCGACAAACAAGAAAACTTCCACATAATAGCCGGCGACCTTAACGCAAAACACACAAGCTGGAAAAACCCACTAAACAATACGAGAGGAAACTTCATCAGAAACTGGCTAGACAATAAAAGCATACACTACAAAACAAACCTTTACAGCTCCGAGCTACCCTCCTACCCAAAAGGAGGCTCATACCTCGACATATGCCTAACAGATGCACGACTAAAAATCCAAAACTTACGACCAAATAACACGCTCAAAACCCTAGACTACGACAGCGACCATAAAGCCATACTCTTACAGATAAACAAAAACACATCCGACTACCTAACACTTGAAACACAAACCGAAACCCCCAAGTACAACTACAAAAAGACAAACTGGAAAAAATTCCAAAAACTACTCGAACAGAAATGCGACCTAAATATCTACAACAACGTCAACCTAACAAACAGACAAATCGACACATACATAGACGAAATCGAAAAACACATACAAAGCGCACTCCAAAAATCCGTCCCAACCTTCAAACAAAAAAACTCTTGCGATCCATACATCAACAACAAAATAAAAGAACTACAACGAGACAAAAGCTACATACTCTCCAAAATAAACAATATAAAACACAACTACTCTTACGACAAAAGAGAGGAATTAGAATACCTAAAATACCTACTACACAAAATAAAATTACAACAGAAACAAGAATTCGCAAACTCTATAAACCTCTACTGGACAAACAAAATAAAAAATATCTCCAAAAACGACTCAGCCAACATGTTCCCACAAATAAATCAAATCTTCAGACCGAAAGAACAAAACCCCAGCACTCCGCTCAAATTGCCCCCAGAGAAAGCTCCCCTCATCCAAGAAGCAGGTATAGAGATACACAACACCAGCAAAGACACCGAGAATAACTTCATAATAACTAAAACAACAGAAAAACTAGACATCATAGGCACCCACTTCTCCAAAACACACACCCAAAACGAACACATGGGCCGAGAAGAATTAAACAGAATCATCATCGCAGAAACGAACAAACTCAAAAACGAAATAGAACAAGACATAACGTTAAACAAAACAGTCTGCACGTTCTCAAACGAAAACACCTCAGACAATCCCAAACAACCAGAAACAGAAATAAATTACTTTACAAATTTTAACCAACTAAACAAAATCTTCGCCAAGCTAAATAATAAAAAATCCTCCGGCTTCGACGGCATCCCGAACATCTCACTTAAGCACCTACCGAACAAAATAAAATGGTACTACACAGTAATATTCAACAATGCGCTAAACAACGCATACTTCCCGAAAAAGTGGAAAAAAGCCAAAATAATAGCAATCACAAAAAAAAAATAAAGACGGCTCATCACTCACAAACCTACGACCAATAAGTCTCCTCCCCAACATAAGCAAAGTATTTGAAGTAGTCATCAACAACCCCCTAACTACATTCTGCAAAAAAAAAAACATTATATCAGAAAACCAATTTGGCTTCCGACACAAACACTCCACACTACACGCGACAAACAAACTCACGTCAGACATCTGCTGGGCACTAAACGCAAAACAACGAGTAGCCGCCTGCTTAATAGATCTCGAAAAAGCCTTCGACACAGTCTGGATCACAGGCCTCATTTATAAATTAATAAAAAAAAACTTCCCGAGATACTTAATCAAAATAGTATGGGACATGATCACAAACAGAACATTCCTAATGACCGAGGGTTCTCATGCATCGAACAAAGAATTCAGCATAAAAAACGGACTCCAACAAGGAACTGTAAACTCCCCGCTACTCTTCAACATATACAACAGTGACATATTAAACCTGTTCGACATGAACAAATCTACCCACAAACGCTCCATAGCCTTCGCAGACGACCTAATCATCTACGTAACAGGCCGCAAAACTAAAACAATAAACACAGACCTCCAAGAACTATTCGACAAAATCAATGATTACTACCACACATGGAAACTAAGAATCAACGCAAACAAATGCGAAAGCATACTGTTCAAACCCAAAACCAGCAAAATCGGCCCAGCAGAAAGAAAACACTGCAAAAATTTCCAATTAAAAGAAAAGTCATCCGAAGAGTCAATCATACCACACAAAAACTGCGTAAAGTACCTAGGCATAAACATAGATGACAAACTAAATTACAAACAACACATAGAAACCCAACTCGCCAAGGCCAATAAAGCATTCTGGAGAGCAAAAAGACTATTTTACTCGAAACATCTCAAGAGCAATGTAAAAACATTATGCTACCAAGCTCTAATTAGACCAATTATAACATACGGTTGCCCAATCTGGTACAACATACCAGCATCGCTAATGGAGAGAATCCGCGTTTTCGAAAGAAAATGCATTAGAGCTTGCCAAAATGCGTACAGATCCGAACAGAGCGGATACAAAAAATATATAAAAAACAAAAAAATTTACGACCTAGCCAACATTCACCGCATTGACTGTCACATACTAAAACTAGCAAGAAATCATTTCGCACAAGCGTCAAAAATAAAAGAAAACAGCCTAATCTTCAGCGACTTATACCCAAACGTACTATATTACAAAAATACAATGACAACAGGCTACATCCCCCCAGAAGCGTTCCTATACCTAGACGAAAAAAATTACCTCCAAGACCAAAACAATATCCCGATAATTTTCCACATAAAAAGAAAAATAGGGATAAAGACAATACTCTACGAAGAAAACTTAAACGGACTGACTGCAGACACCAGGTGGAGGTACAACATGGCCCTCCCCCAAAAAGACACTAAAGACAAACACAGAAAAAACACAAAAAAATATTGGTGGATTCCAAACCCATAAGAAAATATAAGTGAAAACTACCAATTCGACAAAAAACCATTCCTACCACAGTGTAATCTAGATGTAAGTACTGTAAATATGTAAATACTGTAATCATTGTAAATAATATAATTTAACACCCCCCTCCCCTTCCCTCTCACCCCCCCCCAAAATCCCACAACGCATAAAAGTAATACACCGAGGAGTCCTGTTTTGCGGCCAAGTTTCAGGACAAAATACAACACACACAAGAATACACAAAAATCACGCACCAATGCGACTTAAACCCAAAAAAACAAAAAAATAAACGCAAAAACCGAAAATCCACGACACATATTAGACCATGGCTACGTCGTACCGACGCGTATCGGTACTTTTGCCTAAACACACTATACTCAATTCATTGTTTATTGTGAATCTCAAAAATGTACAAAAAATCAAATATTGGCTAAATAAACTATTTAAAAAAAAAAAAAAAACTATCACCTACATATTTTTCTAATCTACTTTTCAAAGAAGGCAATTTTCCATTAATCTCTTCGTCTATCGCGTTAAATTCTTCCGAAATCGGAAGTTTTTACAGTCGCGTAATAACACAATTTTTCTTATCACTAATAACTAATAATAATTTTCTCAAGAATTAGAAATATCTTAGGCTCTTCTGGGACATTTCTATAGCTATTTTCACCAGGATCGAGAGTGACAGAAATATTCTTTTTAGCCGATTTCTACGGCACACATTGAAACTTTTTACTAACAATAAATTTTTGATAGGTAAATTTCGATATTATGAAACGGGTCGATGATACCGAAGAGAAAATGGGAGGATTTCAATTTCAAACAATTTTCTACCTTCTCTCAATGTCTCAAATGTTCCACTTATTTTGATTTGACCGCGTTATTCACTGTGGATGAGTAAATCAAACATATAAAGTGACCCCCAATCAGGAAATACAAAATTATGTACACTTTACCACAAAAAGTATCGACTGATTTCTGAAATATATACCGCTGAAAATAAAAAAATTAGCAAACTGACAAAAAACATTACTTACAATGGTGGCAATTATGACGACTTAGAACGAAGAGAAGTCGCTTGACGTTTCCTCAGCTTCCGCCAGCTGGCTTCCTTCTTCGGCAGACGACTGAACTCGACTGAACACAGAGCACAGCGCACGGAGCCTGCTTGCACCGTTTGCGAAAAAGCAGCAACGCGCACGAGCGAGTATTGACCAATCAGGATCGCGCGAATGGCCATTATTAACCCCACGCAACCCTCGCCTAATTTTTTCTCAGATTTAAAAAGTGCCTTTGCCTGTGTGCGTATATGAGTTCCATGGATACCGTGGATACCATGGAAACATACTTTGCAAGCTCCTGTTGTCAGGCAAATCTGACATTCGACGTGGTTTTCCTTTTCTAGTCTACCCCCGTGTAATACGCGATTTCCACTTCGAACGTGGGAGTATGTGCGCGCATATGGGTGTGCTTGTGTGCGTATATATGCTTTAACGAGTGAGCACATACATATGCGCTGCAGAGCAACAGGCACGCGAGAACATCAAATCTGAGTTTATAGATTGAAAAACACATTTATAGAAAAACGTAATTTTCTCATTTATGATGATTATAGACATTATGCATTTACATATTTATGAGCTGCGATGTGTTTCGAAAGACGATTGCTCGTTAATAGAGTAAAAGTTAAGGTAGGAATGCGACAATCATTGTAACTTCTAGAAACAAAAAATGTTTATTGTTTTTATTATACGAAACTCTCAAAACACAGGTATATAATAAGTTGTGTAAGTAACTTACGAGAATAATATGATAATATGTGTTACGACCATTCGCGGAGAGACACCGTCGCGAGGAAAACGCGTCGGCGGGACGCGTAAATTCTCTCTACGATTCGGTTAATCGACGCCGCGAAATAGTCGTTCCCCTTGTTTCGGTTAACATAACAGGGGTGATTTGATGAATGAAACCTGTTAACACTGTGTTAACAGGTTGATATATCGTCTATATTCAACAATCACTTATACAATAATATAAACGTCACAAAGTATTTGGCGATACGTACAATTAATGTGTTACAGAGAAATTCTACCCAACTTTGAAAGGATATACCTTAAGAACAATGTAAGCGAAATTTTTTAAACACGAATAAAAAGTAGAGGCGAGAAGAATTTGAATAACTGTAATTTGACCTTTCTTCAAAAAAATTAATTGTTAATTAAATTTTCGAATTGTTCACGATAGATTGAAATCTACAGATATAGGTAAATATGCTTTGCCAATATATTAAAGATCAGATAAATAACAATTCATTGCTATTCGAAATAAATACATAAGATCATTCTGTTCGAATGTAAAGTTTGTTAACAATAGATAATAACATTAAATCTCTACATTACTAAAAATGGAAATAAATTTTTATAACAGCGAACTTTGTTTTAATTTCAATACAAAATTTTAATTTTTCAGTTCAAGAAGATAATTCACTTAATGGAAGACATATTTCCATGCATTAATCATACATATGTATATTAAAAACAAAGTGGTGTGAACCATAGGCTTTTATATGCTTTACATAATTTGATAAGCTGACCCAAAATTAAGATTGTATTGATATAGATTGTACAAAAATCGTTGGTTTTATAATCATTTAATGCGCATGCAAAATCTGTCCCAAATTCGAAATGGAAGAAGTCATCTACGAATATTTTTCTGAAAAGATGAACATTGAAAAAAAAGAAATTTAAAGGACTGAAATGAAACATTCTCTTTTGATCAAATTCAAGTAACAACTAAATGCTTTAAAATTATTTGGAGAATTTTTGTATTAAAAGTTCTAATGAAAGAATATGAGAAATTGTTTGGGAAATTTTTCAGTCTTTCAGTTTATGAATTGAAATTGCGATCCTTCTTTCAGGTAAAATATGTTCTTATAAAAGTGGATTGTAACTTAATAATTAATTCCATAATTATTTAATTTAAAGAAGAAGTTAAAAACTCGTAAATGACTAAACTTACATTTAATAAAAAAAAAAAAAAAACTGAGTAAAAATTAAAAGGTTTGTAATATGAAAAACTATATTAAATAATGTAACTATGAAATGTACATAACAAAAATTTTTTAAATTTAAAAACATGTAACAATGTAGCTTTTTTCTTCGAAAATTATAAAATAAATTCAATTGCTACCTAATTAAATAAAATTAAAATAATATCAATTTTAATAATAATATTTATATTATATATATTATATATTATATTAACAATAATAAAATTTAATAATAATATTAATATTATTCTTGATGGAATTATTCATAATTTCATTATTTTTTCTTGTGTTTATTTCATTTCATAAAAAATATGTATATCAAAAATAAAATTTAAATATAAAGTTTAATTGTTCAATCTTCATTCATTATACTTAAACAAAGTATACGCTTAATGCGATTAGGGTTCCAATCTCTCCTCGTTATATACATTGCAACATAAATTTCATTTATTTTTCAGAAACTGTATTCCGTAATGGATTTAATTAAGGGTTCCTAACACTGAAACCATGATCTATGCGCTACAACTATTTAACGTTGGAAAATTAGATCTTTTATATGGACACTGGTAACTTTTGACATGTTGTTTCAGCACATGTCGATATCGTTATCCTTGTTTTGTTAAAAAAGGATGATACATATACCAATTTATTTCAAAACATTGTAATTGTCATATCAATCTTTAATACAGCCAATATTGAAACAATTATAATACAAAATACAGATATTAATACAAAATGTTATATGTACGATATTTCAACAAAGATATGAGAAGTTATTTAATATCAAAATTCTATACAAGAAAGGGTATCAAAATAATAAAGGAAAAAAGGAATGAAAACAATTACCAATATTAACTTCATTATTCTATCATTACGTTAGAATTTAATAGAAAGTAGCTTTAAAAATCATAAACATATCTTTAAAAAATGCCACAATATTATTATTAGTTCGTTCTGATCGTCTAAGCAATCAACAAGTAGAACAACCACTCTACCCGTAAACCAATCAGTTTCTAAGGCATAACCGCATACATTGAGAGCTGCATACTGACGAATAAAGTCGCTTAATCCAACGAATTCATCGAGAGACATCGTAAAGTCGGGTAGAATTTCTCTGTAACACATTAATTGTACGTATCGCCAAATACTTTGTGACGTTTATATTATTGTATAAGTGATTGTTGAATATAGACGATATATCAACCTGTTAACACAGTGTTAACAGGTTTCATTCATCAAACCACCCCTGTTATGTTAACCGAAACAAGGGGAACGACTATTTCGCGGCATCGATTAACCGAATCGTAGCGAGAATTTACGCCTCCCGTCGGACGCGTTTCCCTCGCGACGGCGTCTCTCCACGAACGGTTGTAACATTTGGTCCTTCGAGCCGGATTCATTCGTGAGTGAAAAGTGCACACCAGTAACACTCACTAAAAAATATTATTATTATGCGTTCCACATATGTAAGTGTATATACCGATATAAGTTTAAAAGACAAATTGGCTTTCCATCAATTTTTTTACCGATTCGAAAACGATAATATACATATTATCTGAAAATTCTCGTTCAACCATGATTCAGTTTTTTCGTGTATTATGTACGCAAAGTAATTCCAATCTGTATTGTTTTTCGTCCGAAAACCGGGTCGTTTAGTGTTTACTCGCATGAGAGTATTCGTCGCTGTCAGACGCATTAGCCAGATATGTAGCCCATCGGTTTCAAAGAACGTTATTATTTCAACCATAAACATGATCACGTATTAACGCAAATACTATCATAGAAAAATCTTTTCACTGTCATAAATACTTAAAAAAGAACATTATACGAAATAACGACATGGAAAATGGATATTACTCACTAACAACTGGAATAAAATCCAATTCCAAATATTCCAAAAGTTATATTATAATAAATTATTATAGTTATATTATATAAAAGTTATATTGTTAGTATATTGGCTAGAAACAATAAATGTAAATATAATAGATTTTTGTTGATACCAATTTCTACCAATGATTAATTTAATTATATTAATTAATATATATATTAATTAATATTATTATAGATACGATGTTTTTACGATACTAAGTTTATAGTTTCATTTTTTTCCTGTTACCGTTACTATTGAAAAATTGTTGCTTATATTTTTATCTACATATGTAATCAAAACATAAAAGATATAACTTAGAAAAAACGAAGCTGGCACCCCGCTGGGGGTAGCCACCCACATGCTATATTTATTTTTTATTTTATTTTATTTTTTTTTCTTCACCAACGAGATATAACACTTTACCAAATGTCCACAAGGACAAATTGTAAAATAACCAAAATAAAATAAAAAACTAATCACATAAAAACAAAAAAAAGACAAAAAAAATATGTAATCAAACATTAAATATTTTGCAAAAAGCTATAAGTTTTCATGTTCATGCTAGCATAGATAATCTGTAATAGATGAATGCATATAATCTTCTGAAAAATTGTTATACTACCTAAAATAGCTAGAAAGTTATTGAAATCTTATTTATTAAATGGTAAACAGGATCTCTAATGTAATTATTACTATACATACTTATTTCATTCAAAAATACATAGATCTTAATATATATGTAAATACATAATAAAATATATATAATAAATGTTTTTAGTTCTTTCAATAATTTTATTATTATTTATATATGTATATTCATTTAGTATTACTTACTGCAGTATTATTTCAATCTCAAACGTATGTTTCAAATAATATATACAGGGTATATCCTGTAAGTTTAACCGCCAATTTTCAAATATTTCTGATACTCAAGTATTTCTGAGCGGCATTTCCTACAATTTCTGGAAGGAATGTTTTGCACAAAAGTTAGATAATTTTCGATCAACTACATGTTTGTAAATTACAAATTTTTTTCCGATAAAAAGTTGAGATCGTCATGATTGATTATGATTCTGAGATCATTTTGAGATGATCTTGAACTCAGAAATTTAAGTTTAACAAGTTTAAGTTAACAGTATTAGTTCATTCTAACGTGTAATGATGTAGTACAAGACAATATTATTATAATCGTTGGATAAATTTAAAAACTTATTCATTTGACAGTATTAGTCTTATATCTAATATATGTTTTAATAGAAATGGGATAATTTTCCATATCGTATTTGTAAATCGGATTTGTAAATCTGAAGGTCATCTAAAAGTCATAGTATTGTAGGACGTTGAATTCGTCTTGACGTTAGCTGCTACTCTGTGGAGTCCAAAATGCCATTTAAAAACTCAAGGTCGCCTTGACTTCTTATTTAAAAAATAATTTTTTGGATATTTTTAATACTCAAACGTGTATCAGACCGAAAATTAAATAATTTTTATCAATAATATTAACAATTTTTGTTAATCGTCGGAAATATGTGAAAATGATTCGTCCAAAGACATACAAAATATATCTCTTAGTTGAATAGCATGTACTTGAACATAAGACGTAAATATTTACAAAAAAAATAGATGAAAGAAAAGGAAAACTGCCGAAACCCGGGGTCGAACCGGGGAACATCTAGATCTTCAGTCTAACGCTCTCCCAACTGAGCTATTTCGGTTTGTAATAAAGGCGGTTCCATTTAATTTCAAAATTATATATATTCAAATTAATCAACTTTTTAACATTTATAAAATATAAATAATATATTTTTTATGTGACAAATGTAACATCAACATATCGTTAATACAAATGTGTCTTATTTCAGTATATAGTACATTTTAACTATTGTTTTGAAGTTGATTCACTTTTTGTTGCACGTTTGAAAACAACATAACCTATATAAATAAATTAATTATTTGTAAAAATATATTAAATTAATTGTTTGTCGTATAAATTCCTCCTAGTATCTTATAACACATTCGACGTTAATACTAATTTTATTCCGTTTCCAGAAAAATTTGTACGCAATGTTATGATTACATTCATTATAGTTACATTCATTAATAGACTGAAAGAATCACTGAACTATACTTATATCTGTTGAATGTTAGTAATAGAGGAGTAAGTCTTCTACATAGCGTAGAAGATCGGAGCATAAACTAAGGTAAACTCACATAATTTTCTTACAAATTAAAAATTTCCCGTTTCGTAAATTAATTAATTAATTTTACAAAAACTAACAAACGAATCGATTTGAAATTTGGTATCCTATTTTGATATGACTGATACCATAAAACCTCAATATTGTATGACAATTTTAACTAACGTCATAAACGATTTAAGAAAAAAGTCTTTGCACCATTTACTAATGTATAGCATAAAAATTGAGCTTATCGTTACGTAACGAGTCTCATTTTATAGATAATTTTATTATCTACAATTGTTACGTCGCGCGAGACGGTCCGTGCGACGTCCCTTTCGGTCTGGCCGCCAAGGCCTACCCCTCGTTACACTGACCTGCAAGAAACCCAAGGAACCAGCATAAACCGAATCTTTTCAGCTTAACTTCGATTCATACAAATATTTTCAGTTTATGGATGGTCATTTGAACAGTCATTAGGTTTATTTCACCTCTTGCTAATTACGGGGAAAGCAGGTGTGCCCTGCTAAACAGCTGATTTTTCCCAAGACCAAGGACACCCATGAGTCATATCTGCAGGAGCCTCTCTCCGCGGATTTGTTTATTAACTTCGGCTATAACCAATGGGCATCGCGGATCGTTACCCTCATTATTCTACCGAAAAGTGTGAACAACGAATCCGCGTCCTTAGTTCAGCAAGGGTACACCCACACCGAGCTTTCCTCCTAAATAGTAGGAGATGGGTCAGTCTCTGTTCTTATACTCCGCAAACAGTCAAGTACACTACTCTTCAACAACGCGGAAGAGTCAAGTCATTACGCTCATTCGGTCAAACATTGCTCTACGACGCCACGTAGAGTCAAATCACGTTTATTCTACACATCGGAGAATCAAGTCAGTGCTACAACACTCATCGGGTAGTCAAGTCTACTATTCTAACACGGTATCGACAGTCAACGCGCTAACAACATCAACTCTCGGGTTAAACAGTGTAAGGTCCGACGAAATCCAATCTTATCTGTATACGTTCCACGTGTTGTAAACGGCAATAAATTCCTTATATTAGATGACTGTAGACGACAGTTATTTTACCACAACCACTCCTATTATCCTAACAGAAATCAGGGGATCGCCCTGCTCGCGCCTAACCGAGACACGTATCCCCGCGAATGCACGAATTAACAACAATCTTCTATTGACACTTTTTCACGTATGATAAATAATTTTTAAGATACAAAGGAAATGTAAGAAAAAATCCCGTTTTTTTTTATTTAATCGATATGACGTTTATAAAGTTATAAAATTGCTTGTCTTGTAGATTAGATTATACAGATTATATAGTAATATGATCTAATCTGAATCGTTCCGAGTCATATGATACAAAAACGTTTCTATTAGGAATTTGTTTCTAATACAATCAGATTATATTCGATTATATTATACAATCAGAATACATACCAGTCGTAGGAGGGTCGTTCCTCTCGTTTTGTATCGAGTCAGAGACCAGCTGAGCATCTTAGGAGCAAATGCAATTCAAATTGTATAATTGAGAAATATTACAAACCGTTGTAAAACGTATATTACTTACAGATTATCCAAAGTGAAAAGGTGTAAATTTGGCTGTATGTTATAGTTTCGGTTCGCGATAAGGATCCCGATATTCTTCTTATTGATTCTTAGGAAACACGCACGTGTAACGATAACTCGACTTGATGATGCTGCACGACGCATGTACAATGATAAGGAATAAGGACGTCTTTCAGCTTCTTTTCATTTCTGGCTAGTATCACGCGCGACACCTATAATAAAGATCAGCTATATTCTTTTTAATAGAACCATCCATTTTTTAACACGTTAATCAATCTGTTAATCAATCTGCATTTCTCATAAAAGGATAGTAAACTTTTATGTCGAGAAACCATTAGTACTGAACGAAAAACCTTTGGAAAAGCTGAATAATATAAATAAAATAATTGAATTTTAGGTTTTTCTCATTTTTTATCACTATAATATTAATTATTTATATTGACGGTATTATAAATTATAATAGTATATACTATAATAGTATATAATATTATAATTTACAACTACATAATATTATATAGTGCTTTAAGTTAATAGTGTTATATATTAAGACGTCCTTAGTGAGGAGTGCCCACACTTCTAGCAGCAAAATGACGTTCGGTCTCGCGCGATTCTTCTGACGATGGATATAATAGCACGTACATGTTCCGTATACTTTGTAGTTGCAGGCGACTGACTTGTCGAGGTAAGTCGCAATTTTAGAGTCGCGCGCGATCCTTAATCGCGGTAGTACGAATAAAAATTGTGCAATATTCGGCAATGGATTTTATAATCGCGTGGCTAGTCGCAAATGGAAAGCACGCTTCAGACGGCAACGTTGGAAGACCCGAAAAATAAAGCTCTTCTGTCTCACAAAAGAAAGATACGTACATATGTGTTTCCTTATTCTTTCAAATTTTGGCGCTGCTGCGCCAATTTACGGCTATTAAAATATGGAGAGGACTTGGAGAGGTATTATAAGGAACTTTATTCTAATATTCACGTAATTGCTCTACACGTGTGATACTCGCCAGAGATCTAGGGCATAAGATTTTCACACTGCGCTTCTCTCTTTTCTCTCAACGGAGTCCTAGGCCATCGTACAACGCTCGCATACATGCTATGAAGGGGATACATACTTGTGTGTGGTTGTGCTATACGTTACCTCCCTCTCGCACGTACAATACAAATGTACCATATGCCGCTCTTAGTTTGAAAAACCTGACTATGAAGTGGGAAAGGTGACAAATGATGAAATGTTGTCAACACTGGTAACGAGTCAACAGTTCAGTACTTTCCTCGGAATCTTGAGGGAGAAAAATTACCTAGAGAAAATAATAACAAATTTGTTAAGTTTATTAATATATTCACATAGTAGACCGTAGACGATACATTTTATGCCTCATGAGACATGCGACATGCCGCGAGACCAAGCACCGAATTTCAAATTTTATAGTTGGACATAGATACACAACTGTCTTGTAACTATACTATTATTATCAGTACCAGAAATGCGTTCGGTTGCCGTCGACCGTTTGGTAGCCGACATATTATCTTTGAAGAGAACGCTTTGCATATAGTAAGTATCTATACTAATAAATTGCATGTATGCCTTTAACATTATTATTTTGTATAGTGCTTCTCCCTATAATATATATTAATATATAATATAAAATTTAAAATTTATTTCTGGTGACTTAAAGGACATAAGTATAACTTGTATGGCTTGTGTATGGCTGTGCATTACGTTATTTGCAAATTAATTTAAGTTTTTGGAATTATCGTAATATCAAATGATTATTCTTAGGAAGAAAATTACTCTGTACATGCACATATCTTAAGTTGCTAAAAGTTAAATTACAAAGTTAAATTACATGTAATGGATTAATAGTGTAGGATAATTAAAAAGAGTGTCATTTTTTATAAATTACGAAAAAGTTACTTATATCTGAACTAAGAAATGTCATAAATATCATAAAACGGAAGCAGAAGAAATAACATTGAAAGAGAGAATGAGAAAGAGTAATATTTTAAACGTAAAGGTTAGGTGTTAAATTCTACTCAAAACAAATAAAATATTTAATTAAATATAAAAAAAAGTTAAAGTATTTACTTAGTTATGTTTATTCCAAATTGTTTGTTTCGGTATAATTTTTGCAAAATATTAAAGAATATATACTTGCGTAAATAAGAATATTACTTTCAAAGTCGAAACAATCATATAAACATTGATGTAGGAGCATTATAAATTCATAATTTTATTTTGTATACTTTGTTTGATAGAGAAATGAACATCTTTTTGCCCATTAGCAGTTGGTAGATAATGGTATTATATCATGAGACGTAATTTGATATGCCAGTTCTGTTAGATGGGAACACTATCTGCTTCGCATGTATATACAAGTTTCCGGTGAACCAAAATAAGAAGAGAAACCTTTGTTTGAGTTAATGAATTAAAAACTATTTGAAAGTGATCTGTGGAACAGTATAATTCAGAGAGATGAGGACGGAAGTTACAGAGTCACAACCTTTCAAAAACTTAAAAGAATTATTCGATAACGTGGGTAACTTGAAACCATGGCCAGAAATTGGAGAACTACGAGATTCAACTGATTATGTGTACAGTGGTTTAGAAATAAGCGCAGGAAGAACGCGGTTAGAAAAATTGGATAGAGAAGTACATCCGAAAACGTTGCTCTGTCATGATATGAAAGGTGGCTACCTAGAAGACAGGTAATAGAAATCACTATATTTATTAATTCATATATTATACATAATATACCCGTGATTTTTCAGATTTATATATGGATCAGAATCTTATGATTCTTACCTATTTTATCACTGGAGTGTTATTGACACTTTTGTGTATTTTAGTCATCATTTCATAACTGTGCCCCCTTTTGGATGGATTAATGCAGCACATAATCATGGTGTAAAAGTTCTTGGTACTGTAATTACGGAAAGAGAAGGTATCTGGGATGTTATACTTGAATCTCATGAAGAAGTAAGAAGATTTGCAGATGCACTAATACTTGTTGCAAAATTTTATAAGTTTGATGGCTGGTTATTAAATATTGAAAATACCATTAAAAGTGAGCAAGTTAATAATTTAATTTATTTTGTAAAATATCTAACAGAAAATATTCATGAAGCAATTAGAAATTCTGAAATTATATGGTACGATAGCGTAACCAATGAAGGAAAATTAAATTGGCAAAATGAGCTTAACAGTAAAAACATGTAAGCTTATTACACTCTTATACTTTTACAATTGTTTCTGTTTGTAAATTTTATTTAATGTTCTGAATACAATGTTTCAGAGATTTCTTTTTAAACTGCGATGCCATTTACTTGAATTATAACTGGACGAAATCAAAATTGAAAAACAGTTTGGCACTAGCAAAAACTCACAGTCGAGATATTCATGATATATATGTAGGAGTTGATGTTTGGGGTAGAGGTTGTCCTGGCGGTGGTGGATTTAATTCATCATATGTAATTACAATATTACTTATTTTATTGTAGCATATAATATAATATCGTTTAATATTTCATTAAACCATTATAATCTACAGGCTTTACAAAAAATACGACACGAAGGACTTTCTGTTGCACTTTTTGGTCCAGGTTGGACTCACGAATTTTTCGGATCTAAGACATTCCAAGAAGTAGAAGATCTATTTTGGGCACAGTTGTTTCCTTATTTATATGTTCATGTATCTATCTACGAAGAAGAAGTATTCAAAACATCATTTTGCCGTGGCAGTGGTAGCATGTATTATCGCTGTGGTCAGGTATGTCAAATTTTGACAAACACATTATTTTTAACAAACTGAATTTATCATAAAAGATATAACTTAGAAAACACGAAGTTGGCACCCTGCTGAGGGTAGCCACCCACATGCTATATTTATTTTTATTTTATTTTTTTTATTACCAATGAGATATAACACTTTACCAAATGTCCTTCATGACAAATTGTAAAAACCAAAATAAACCATATATAAAAAAAAAAAAAATAACTGAATTTATCACATGAATATATTATAACTGAGATGCACATAGTTTATGCAGGCACTATATGAAAGGGATGGAAAAAGATTTAAACACAAACCATTTTACAATTTATCCCTGCAAGATCCACAAATTTCAGTACCTATACCGCACATGAAATTTACATCATCGCCTCAACTTCCAGAACCGAAAAGTGAAAACGATCGAAATGAGTGTTCAGAAGAACCGATACATTATGTTTATGAAACGAGAAAGAATGTTGTTCGAGTATTAAAAAATGTTGTAAATATTGAAAATAAAATGCCAATGCTATATGTAAATAGCTTCGAATTTTGCAGCGAGTTCTCTTTCAGAGGTGGTGGTTGCATAGAATTAACTACAAATGATCTTACAACTAGGTCATATCACAGGTGAAGGAGTTATATATTTTGTAATTAAATTTATGATACCTCGCACAATTGTATTTTATATATTAATTATGTGTTTAAATTCATTTACAGACTATTTCTCGTTCACATCGAATTTCAACAAGACATTGTAGCAATCATTGCTTATAAAAAAATGGAGTCGTCCATAGCAAATGGAAGTCAACCCGAACCAATACTAGTTCTCGGCAATAATACAGGCTTAAAATCCATCGTTCATTATAAATCAAGGAATTTGGTTGCCAACTGGAAAAGATGGTAAGTCTACAAAATATAAATTGAAATATTTGTAACATAAAAAACAAGATCACAGAATTTAACAAGTAACCGTGATAGTTAGATATTCGAGATACTATCAACAATGTTCTTAGGTTCAATAACGAATCCGCGGTTAACGGGATAACGAATATACTTTCTTCCATAGTCTAAGTCGGACTGTTTGCTAAAAACGTGAAATATCCACTGATCGTAAGGACGTTGTTTTACTCGCTGATGAGATCGCACGAGAATGTTCCTCTCCATCACAGTGATGCTACAGAGAAAAACTATGATGGAGTGTGTCTCAGGGCACGAGATGATCGGATTCGTCGAGGACAACCCTCGTTCAGAAAGTGAGGGAAATGGACGTTGCCGTTAATTGGTTAATTTCTATGTATTTACTTAAAATTCTATATAAGAGTTGGTCGCAAATAATCTGTTAATTAAAACAGAAATTTCTATGTTGGTGGTTAGAGAAAGATGCTAGCCGCCATTGAAAGAAAGTTGCTAGCGGGAAACGTCGTTCGTGAGGAAAGCAGATCTGCCGTATCTTCCGGACTGTTAGGATAAAGACTGTTTGTCAATTTGAAGGACCTTAGTCAATTAAATCCTAAAATTTATAGCGGGTCCTCAGGCTAGCTGAATATATACTGTGAATGATGCATCGACATCTGGCAATCATGTTGCGGGAATAATTGGGTCTGTGTGTGGCGAGCCACGGGGCAAAGACGGTTGGAATGTTTACTGTTGGATGTCGGTACAACTGTTTCTTTTTAAGGAGATCTATGCAATTCTATACCTCTGTTAGGTAAAACGTTCATCCCGTGACCGCGGCTACGTTCGGCGACTAGTGGTCGCCTCGAGCCCAAGCTCATTATCGCAAATCTCGGACGATTATAATCGGTTTAATTCACAAAGATTTATAAGGACTAAAGATTTATAAAGATCAGTTTAATTTATAAAGATTTCTGATGACTACAGATTTATGATGATCAGTTTAATTTATAAAGATAGTGTTGGGAAATTTTCCAAAGAATTCCAAGGGGAAGGCCCGGTGTCCTTTCATCTTCTACATATATATGCAATTGGTTACATGCTACAAACGGACTAATTACAATTAGCAATAGTTATTACCATTAATAGCTATTATTCAATATAAGGAACGTGTTGAAATTACATGATTCTCAGGAGCATATAACTTTAAGACTATTTTTCATTGTGCTATGCTCTTGGGATCTGCCATTTTAAAGTACGATAAACTAGGGCTCGAACTTAAGTACTTAGAACTACGACATAAGACAAAAAATACAGTTTTTAACTTCTAAGTTAAGAAAACGAAATTTTCGAATGAAAGTATATTGCATTACGTGAAATTTTGAAATATTTACAAGACTTTTCGTTTGTATATTTTAAGAACTTATATAACAGTAAAAGAAAAGCATCTATTTCAATGTCGAAAATTAAGCAAATTAAATCAGAGGAAATAGTTGATAAATTATGATCTTATGTTGAACTGTTAGTTTCAGTTTCTTTCTATAAAAGGCTTCATGTGGTGCTTTTAACAAAGATAGTTGTGGTATTATCTTAAATTTCAAATCGTAAATGGAGATATATTAAACCTTTAGTTTGAAAATTAATTTGAAGTTTTTACAAGGTGTCTTTAAGTTCATAATCTTTTTTAACTGTTGCATAAATGCAAAAAAATATTCTATTTAAAGGATAATTTAAATTGAAAAAAATTCACACAGGAGAATATTAACAATAGTTTTACTATTAATTCTATGTAAAAAGAGGAAGTAAACAATATTCAAATTATTGATTTATGTAAACTTATTTTTATTCGTTTTCTGAAATTACATAAACTTTTCTAAATTCTATAAAATAAAAATCTTTTTCAATGGAAGAACATTTTAACAAAAAGAGTCTCTTAGATTTACAGAATATACAGAAAAATGTTGTATGTTTCTGATTTTCCCAACAAAATCATACAATGCATAGAAATGCCAATATAGTCTGATGTGTGATCTCGAAATTCTAAAAGCGTCGAAGAAGTCACGTTCGTATTAATGTTCGTAATACTATATTCTTTCTATTTAACATGAAATTTTCCTTTTTGTTGTCAGTGTTTACCGAACGAACATGAGGACTGTGAACGAAATTGGTATATCTTTTGCGAGGAGTAACGTCTGCTATCTGGGAAAGATCGTCCTCAAACAAAAGCATCGACACATGGACGGTAAGTCTGCTTCTTGTACTTTATACTGTCGCTCGCATTTCGCGTTCCCTCGATAAATGTACGTAGCAGGTGGATTGCGTCACAGTAAAAGTGTATTATCAGAGGACGAGGGTTTCGACCGTGTAAAAACCGTTCTCCGACTATCAGACCTGGCTACAATCATCTTTTAATCTTTGAGAACCACTCTAGTGAAAGGAATACTAACGTTTCACCATAGGATGTCTATCCAACATATCTTATCGCTCAATATTTCATGGGTCGGCTTCGTGATTATAGGATAAACCCATTTCTCATTAGTCGACCCTACATTATTATGGGATTAGATCGAGATGGCGAAGTTAATCTTTGTTAGTTTTCCTTCCCTCGCTTTTTCTTTTTTTGCTTATTTATGCACAGACGCACGAAAACATTTGAACAGTCATGCACATATTTTTTGATATTACATATTATGCGTGTTGTACGAAACATTTTGAAATTCCGTTAAAACTGTTATGAGATTCGACTATTATTTTTATATTGGTGAAGTTTGAAGCGAATCTGAAAAAATATATAAAAATTACAAGATACCTAGTACAAGTATACATATATTTTGTACAGATCACAAGAATACTTAAGCAAGAAATTATTTATTACTAGATTCTGGATTTTTATGCAAATTGATATTTTTGGGAATGTAATTAAGAAAAGTAGAATTTATATAGAAAATTGTGTAATTATTTAGAACGCTGCTGTTTTGGATTTCCATAATTTTTTCATATGTTGTAGAAATCAACATTTTTAACAACTTTTTACTGCCGGACTCTTGTAGTTTTCAAGATATTTTCTTTTTTTTTTTCTTTTTATTTTATTTTATTTTGGTGTTTACAATTTGCCCTGAAGGACATTTGGTAAAGTCTTATATCTCATTGGTGATAAAATGGCCTGATAAAATGATACCTAATTCTAACCTATACATATAAACTATAAACAAAAGATGAGAATTAGGTTTGGGTTAGCTGTTATTTTATTGGATTAGACTTCACAGCGGTCGACAATCAGCATACGTTGTCTCGGGCGCATAATCGTGCAACAGGTACAATTCACTGTAATATCGACAGATTTTTGCAAATGTCTCGGATATTAAGACCGAGCAGCGGTTATACGTGCAGGAAAAAGTTGTTTAGAATCATGAGCCCGACAATATATTAAAAAAGCATAAAAATTCAAGGCGGCGGCAGCTTTCTAAATAATTACCATGAATTGTTTTAAGTATCAAGTATCATGTCTATGCCAATAATAGGTAGGTAACTTGTTTAATTTTTCTTACGACTTTGTTTTATTAAATTCCTTTAAGGTTTCCTTATGGTTGATTATATTATTTAGGTCAGGAAGCAACACTTCGATAAAGCTCTGTATTCGTAATAAATTAAATTCGAGATCTGCTGAAATGGAGGAAGAATTTAAAGCGTGCGCTACTTGAAATATCAGCGAACAAACAATTTTAGAACCGGATAATTCTTGCAATATTTGTTGTAGATATTTACTTTAGAAAATGTTATTTGGATAACATTTTTGATTCAAATTTTATTTCTGGCGGTTATGAGCCTTATCTTTATAAAAAACAGAAATATTTACGTATATGTGTATACTTGTTTATGTATATATTGATAATATCTGTAGAATTTTGAACAGTCGTAATGTCGTGACAAAAGTGTCATCAACTAATCTGTGCGCTGTGTTTCACTTTTTTATTCCTGTTAAATTAAATTACATCTTCGAGTAAATTTTAGCGATAAGAAGCTTTTCCTTTAAGATATAGTACCTATGAGATAGGGAGGGGTTAGGTTACACAGATTGTACGATTTTCTTTTTCAGTTACAGTTTTTAATTACAGCAGCTCAGGTATTTACTTAACTCTTTCGTTTCTATGGCTGAAATATTTAATAAATGGTCGAGATAATATTCCTCGGGTGACACTGTGGAGGAGATATCTCGTGTAACTATTTATCAAAACGATGCAAAACGTGTAAATTGGATTGCCGTATCTGTCTCCGATTGTTCATCTAGTTCCAACTTGAAAAACTTAGATATTCTTTATTTCCCCGAGAACTGTTGGATTAAGGAAATTGATTGGAGATGATCGTTTGTTTGATTTTAAAATATAACAACTTTAACACTAGGTTTACGCACATTTCGAATGCGTCAAATAGACGCGTATAGATATAGGTATACTACACAGAAAGCTTGGAAACTTTGGAAAGCTTTGCAAAAAATGAATTTCGATATACATTTATATTGCTAAGTGGATAAAAGTTAATGGCAGAGAAATGTAAATGGCTCGTGTAATTTTCCGCATGAAATTCGAAATACGTCGAAATGACGTCTCCCGTAAATCATATCACTTCGATGAGCTACTAAAATTACAAGCGTTTATGCGTTTATGCGTTTTGATTGCACCGAACCGTTTCAGTATAGGTTTAACTCTGATTTCGTTTGCATCCATCTGAAAGTGGTTTGTACAGGACGCATATTGATCGGTTGCCGTGTACACCGTTAATTTTCCAATCAGCGGCATTTTGAATATAGTGACGACATTTGCGCTTTAGTCGCGTAAATGAACTATGGACGACTTGGTTACGATGGATTAATATCCGAATATTAATATTAGGTGAAAATATTATCATAAAATCGGACAGTGGTTAAAATTTCCAACCTTCGATGAAAACATTAAGTAGAGTCACCGATTAGATGAAAACGTGGAATAAAACCTCAGTTGATATACTAAATTCTTTTTTTTTTTTTCTTCATTTAAGCTTAGATATTCAAACTTTTATCTTATACCTAAATAAAACAATTTTTATATTCAAGATATTGATACATATATCGAATCACTAGGATATTGCAGGTTTATACAGCTTTAAAAAATAGTCTTCCTTTGCTATCAAATTATAAGTTTTGCTTTGCCGATAAAAATCTCACTTGCTCGTTTACGATTCCTGATCCGAAACATAAATAATTATAGTTTTGTTAGTCAAAGCTTGATTTTTCCTTTATACGAAACAACATGAATTTGTGTATATTTAAAATTACGAAAGTAAACTATTTCGTTTAAAACAATATTTTAGTGCATTAAATATAAATTTTATTCAAAGTTATAGAGTAATTTTTATTTCTTCCAAAAATGAAATTTAGTATATTCTACATTGTGTACTGCCGTATACACCGGTTAATAGCTAAATATTGTATCAATATCGTTTTCAATTTGGGATTTAATATACGTATCAATGTTTTCAATATAGAAATTCAATATAAAAATGAAATGGTAACTGCAGAAACCGAGAATTGGTAATTAAAAGAATAAATGCTATTATTTTCAAGCGCTACGTTAACAGGTTTCATTTACGGAAAAATTTCCAGTTAAGAGGAATATTTTCCATTATTTATATTTATAAAAGAGGGATTTAAAAATTACCTCAGTGGCAGAACATGTTCCAGGAACGAAACAAATGGTATATACTCGTCAATGAATGTAACTAAATTTTTACATTTTAAAAATTCGACGTTACTTGTCGAATGATGTACATACGTACATACATATGTACATACGTATACAATACTTATATACGTATATTTGCAAATACTATAATTAATTTAACCGAGGTTGATTCTTTTTGTAAATTTTTAATTCATTAATTGTAGACGTTTCTGGTTAAGAAATGACCTAGTTATCAACAGGTTAACAATTTTCTATCTGCCTTGGCCAGTATGAAATTATTCGAAATTTGATTTTTAATCGTATCCATCGGCACACTCGGTGCGTGAAAAAAGCAATCGCGTGAAGCTTAGCCGGGCAATCGATGCGTTCCAATGATTTGTTGCAGCATGGTCCAATACCGTTTAAACCGTAACCGACAATAATCAACAGTTTCACTGACCACGATGATAAAGTTAACGCCAGCAATTTTCGGGCGTGCACCAGACACTAATAGCTGTCATCCATTACGAGCTCTGATGTTCTCGAAGTGAACAGCCACGGGCCGGTTACTCGTTTGTTTTAACAGTCACATCGCGAACGAGCAACGCAAATTACGTTCTGCTTGCCGTGTGTCACAATAACAACTATTTGTAATCGAAGAATGCGACCGGCTCATTGATATTCCTGCGGTTATCGAGTCGAATTTTTCTGCGGTTCTACCTGCTGTTACAGTTTGCATTATAATATTTCTTTCTTTCTTTCTTTCTTTTTCTTTCTTTATTTTTCTTTCTTTCTTTCTTTCCTTTTCTTTCTTTCTTTCTTTCCTTTTCTTTCTTTCTTTTTTTCCTTTTCTTTTCCTTTTTCTCTCTTTTCTTTGTTCACCATGTATGTTTTTCTTGTCAGTTACGTCAAGTACTACTTACACACAGTGGCTCATGAAAGTTTTCCGACATTTACCATAGAACATTTTTATAGATATGTACGTTGTACATGTTATGACACTGCTGACGTTTATGCAAATGTGCTTTTTTATAAAATGCAAATAGGAGAACGAAATTAATAAATAAATAATAAATAAAATGAAATATATAAAGATAGAAGTTTGTTAGAATGATTAGCAGACTATAAAAATGTATTGTTTTATTTCACGTTCTTTGTATGATGCATGTTTTGCATATTTATGTATAAGGCCATATGCAAACGTATCTATCACGTATTTATGTGACGTATTTATCTCGTCGAACGTTGTTACGACCGTTTGCGGAGAGACGCGGTCGCGGGGAAAACGCGTCAGCGAGAGGGGAAAATTCTCGCTACGATTCGTGTAATCGACACCGCGAAGTAGTGGTTCCTCGTGTTTCGATTAGGATAACCGGAGCGGTTTAATGAATTTATCACTGTGTTAATAGGTTAAAATATCGTCTATATTCAACGATTAGTCATACACTAATATGAGCGTCACAAGAGATAAAAGTCTCTGGAACTCGCGGCCAGGTGGCAACCATACACTCGTCGATACATTGTATTGATATACGACGCCGGCGGACCGCTAGCGACGGTTAGAAACACGACATTGAAGGGGCGCCGTGACAATGTGCGAACATCTGGTTGCCAGTCTGCCCGCGGTAGATGATCCGGTCGATGAGGGTGTCACTCGACGTAACAACCGTTATGCGTAATTTAAAAAATCTAATGATTCCATAAGAAGATAATAAATATGGCTTTGATTATTAATTTGTCATTTATCTATATATTTTAGTAACATTCGTGAATTGTTGATGTAAATCGACAAAATGGTCCACATGTTGCGACTCACATATATTCTATTTGCTATACGTAACATTTTGAAGTTTCGCCAATATTGTAATAAAACACAAATATATCGTGACTACGCTGCTCAAATTTGTAACGAGTCTGAAAATCTATATAGAGGTTACAAAAATTATTATATTATTATAATATAATAATATAATATAAGTTATTGCGTCTATGCTGTGCTGGTTTTGTCGTTGACTTTGATCGGTTATAGAAGTTTTTGATCAAAGGATGACCCTAGTTAATAGGTTAAAATTCATCAGAGTCTTGATACAGAAAGTCATGCATAGTAAAAGTAAAATTCATTTCGCATGTGAGACGATAAACGGTACCAAAATCGTGTTACATCGCGCGATCAAACCTATTATAAAACGGCGTATGATGACGTACTATAGGAAAATAATGGTTCGTTATCTCGATACTAGATGCTCCTTTGACAGGAACTATAATACTTTTAAGGTCTTTGATACGGTGTTAAATTACGTCAACGATGGCCAGCTCGTCGATTCACGGAATGTATAATCTTCGACAGCGAGGATCGGCTCTGTTATGGTCGGTAAAGCGAAAGAATATCGTCTCTAGTCCTTAAGGTATTGCATAAACGTTCTTTCGCAACTATTCTAAACATCAGTAGCTTGGACGTTTCTTTTGAAGCGTGCCTCCTCGACCGTGTTTGTGGCGGACGATCGATAACTTCCCCCTTCCGTCATCCATACCGCGTTGGCGCATCCTCCAGCTTCTATTCGCGCGTAGGAAGCAACACAGTGAGGGTTGAATTACGGTAGAATTTTACAAGCGAGTGTTGAATTACGGTAGAATTTTACAGGAATTATCAGAGGGTTCGGTACTTCCTGAAAAAATTTCTTTTTTTCTTTTTTTTTCTTCTTTTTTCTTTTTTTTTTTTTGCGTTCACTTATTCGCGTGGTTCGCAATTTCTGTAGTACATTTATCGATAATTATAAAAATATAAGTAAATATTACTAGCATTGATATCGCGAAGTCTTTGTAACAGTTGAGAGCAATATATATACATATATAGTGTATATATTATCTATTTATGTATATAACTTGTTCCTATTTATTATACTATTTTTATCTTTTTTTCTACACATCTACTTACGCATCTGGTCGTCATATTGTAAGAATCATATGACATTGCTGAAAAACTGCAACAGTCAGTTTTTATATACTACTTTCAAATCCGGTCAATCATTGACTACAGATACGAAAAATCTGCAATTTGTACACTAAGATTTGAAATTGGAAAGAATAAACAGGCAGAATGTACGTATATGTCTAACTTATAACCAATGGATCTGTCTATTGTAATACGATAATAGGGAGACTATAACGAAAATAATGTACACATAGAAATGTATTCAGATCCACAAGAATGATGACTCTAAAATTAACAATTTCCATAATAGGATATAATAGGAAATAATGTCATAATCAATAATGTTCAATTTTAAAGACGTAAAAATTGAAGAGACGATATACAAATATTTGAAACATTCAAAGTGTAGTATTTTTTATAGTATTTAGCAGGTGTATACGTATAAAAGGGATAACGTAAAAATATTTATTAATATAATATAATATAATATAGAAAAATAATACGCAAATATTAGATACGTATAAATATTATAATACTATGCACATATGGAAATTAGACTTGTGAAAATTTATGAAAATTTATGAAAAATCTTATGAAATTTAGCGGAAAGATAAAAACTAAATTAAAAGTAGCGAGGAGCAAAAATAAATTACATTGGCGGTTTAATATCTGAGGGGATTACGTGTATTTGTTTTGCAGCGGTATTAATTTTCTCTGGTTTTACGTTGGACTAAATTTTCTGATGTATATGCTCTCATATTTGATCGAAAAACACATTCCTCTCTTTCTGCAAATAATTATTCTGGTTTTAAATTTGTTTTTCTGTTTACTCTTCTCGTCGGAAGATTTAATGAAATGTCCTTAGCGGTAACTAATGAAATTTTGAACCGGGATATCCGTTAGAAACGTATAAATTTCTCACAACAGCATGGCGTACATTTTGGCCAATTTTATTATACATTTTTCAACAAGGATAAAGAGTTATTTCTCGATAATAAGACACGACATAATTATTTCTATTTCACTTCTATTGGGTCAACGATCAAATAATTTCCTTTGTACAGCATTTCAATTGCTACGTACTATTTTACACAGTTCTATAATGCGTACATTATCTTCAAGCTATGAATTCTTTAAGCACTGTCGCAAAATATTAAACGACAACAGTTTGTGTGACACGTTATTTGATGATTGTCAAATAAATAGAAATTGTAAATGTCTAAAAATAAATCAATTTATGTCGAAACAAAAAATTAAATATTTCGTTCCAAAGCTTCAATGAAATTTCAGTGGAAAGTAATTTGAATTTCCCTGGAAAGATCGACAATTCTTACACTTTGTATTTAAAAATGTTTGACAGAATTTGCGCGTAATACGTACGTGATTGATGGAAAGAGAACAAAAATTGGTTACTTTTTATAAGGATGAACAACATTCTAAACGGCTAGGTTAAATCCTAGTTTGTTAAAAGTCTTTCTGAAAGTTAAATTTCAGTTTGTTGTAAAAATAGGCTGATTTGTTTCATTGCACTTACATCCGTGATATTTATTTATCTATATTCTACATTTTATCCGTTTTTAATTTGTTAAAAATTCACATATATATGATAAACGATCGTGACATTAAAGTATACTATATAACAAAATCTGTGCATGTTATTATTAATAACATACGTCGTATAAAGTGTAGAACATCAATTAAAATTATAATATTCTGAAATTAAACATGTGTCTAAACCAAATTGTAATGTTTACGTAGGATTTCGCTCCTATGTATTTGGATATGTTAATTGATTTGTTTTGACAATGCACGAATGTTACTAAAACGTATGAATTAATCATCTTTCATAATCCTGTTGTGGAATAATTATTCATTTAAAACTATATCAGTGTCGTACTGATTGAATTGAATACGTGATTGATCTAGGTGTTAAATAACATTAAATATTATTGCCTCGGTTAATCGCAATATTCTATCTATCAATTTATTCAATCCGTTTCCATCATATCTACTGTATATATAGCTTTATCACCGAGTGAGCTAAAAACAATGGATTCTTTCGGTAACAAGACTCTTCCATAATATTTGATAGCTCCGGGCATAACAGACTGTTATGATATTCAGGGATGACTGTAACAGAGAATAAAGTGGTCCTGGATGTTTATTTGTTCTACCATGTGTTTTAGTAGCATTTGTGTCTTGTTCATACAAATCGACCAAAGTGTGCATTACTCTTAAAAAGTATTAAGACACTTGTTTATTTTTGATGTATATTTTACAAAATTAAGAATAAATTATTATAACTACATTCGTAATTACTTTAGTTTCATATAATAATATATTATGGTCGGATTGAATTAATTTTTCGAAGCTAATACGCAACAATAAAACTGGTGTTTGTAATCGTAAAATATTACAAAACTATTGACGAAGTCTTCAGCTACAAATTTTTTAACTTTTTAATCTTTTGATTATAAATTAGATAAAGAGAAATCTTGCAGATCTCTTTCAGTTGTAATTTGACTTCCGATATTAAAATCAGCGATATTTAAATAGCAAATTGTACACGCTAGATAGGAAAATATAATGTTGCTGTTTTTTTAATAGATAATTTATTATTATAGTTTGGTGATTGCATAAAAAGGCACATGTGGCTACAGAAACTATCGGCATACCATTCTATTTATTACAGCATTTACATGCTAATTAATTAGGTCAAAATATACTACATTTCATTATCAATATCATTTTCATATCAGTAGTACTTTAATATGGTTACAAAAATTTGACGAACAAAATCTGACGGAAAACTGCTTCATTGGAGAATAACAGTATGTGCCAATAGTTTTTTTAATTACTATACTAGATTTCTAATTATAATCATATTTACCATTAATTTCTACACTTCAAATAAATCTAAATAATGTTGTCGCAAATCGTTTCAATTGCCTAGATACATTATCAGCTATCAATGATATCGTCACAGATTACCAACGTTTATGAACTATACTTACGAGCAACGGTACACTGCAACGAAACATTACGATGCAATACCTCTAACCGACCTGTAGTTACAATCTCCGTTTCCCTAAGCTTCAACCCTCGACCTCTGATACTTCCGCCTATCGTTCAACCCCCTCAAATAGGCGATCGACAATATGGAATCGAGACGTATAATGGAAACCGATAGTGCCTATGCGATCATTGCTCCCCCTCGAAGGAATATAACAGCCGTGCCATTTCCATAAAATCTTCGGCATTTGGTGCTTAAGGAGGAGGAACGTTCATATTAACAAGATGAGATCAAATTTTTTCCTGTTCGACCACGGCGATCTATTGGTTTTATCATGGACGAGGCAGGGAAAAAGCGAGTGAGGTGGAGAGTCGGCTTGTATGCCTCAACCGCGGAAACATTTTCAACGGGACTAGAGCCCCTCTTCGTTCTCGTATCGTGTTGGAGCTTTTACATTCCATGTAACGTAATACGTTTGCTGCGAATAAACGCAGTCGTCGTGTCGCGAAAGTGAAACGTGCCTGGTCAACAAATCGATCGGTAGATACAATTTGAAATCCGCTCGGCAAGCGAATCAAATCAGCGCAGAAAAATTAGATTGGGGAGTTAACCAGGGGTTGTAACATGAGAGACGGAACGTTGAAGCTTGTAAACTGTTTTTCGTGGGATCACGAGAATGTAGAAACGTAACGAATTGAAAGATCTTCAATCTAGTTTACCAAGTTTCAAATTATTTGTCAAAGTTTGACGTTTACGGATTTTGACGTCTTTACGAAGCCAATATTTGGACAAAAATGTTACCCTCTCGAATTATAGATATTAAATTGAAATCTACTGTAAGAATAAAAGTTAATATAAATGCTATTTCATATCGAAAAATTTTATTACACGAGATGGAGCGGTAGTCGCAGTACGACCCGGCAGGGGTGATTCCACGTGAAAAATATGAAAGCAATTTCGTATGGTATTCGTTCGTCTGCGGCTTCGCTTTCAAGAAAATCGACTTTGAAGATTTGACAAATATACCTAAATTTGCTTAATTCCGGATAAGGGTAAATAATCGACAGGGATTTAAATTTCATTTGAAAATAAGTAAAAAAATATAGGAAAAACATAGGAAAATTAAAGTATGCTTGACAAATTTTCAAATTTGATTTTCTCAGAAACGAAGCGTCATATGAACAAATTTTATTGTACAGTTTCGACTTATTTTTTCATGTAGAATCAGCCTGTTTCCGATTGTACTACGACTATCCTCTCCATTTTGCATATATATAACAAATAAATTGTTCTTAGATGTATATCAGCTTTGCTAACCATTTGGTCAGAAATAATCCAAAAATGTTTTTATCGCCGATAACGCTAGTGATTATTCTTAGTCAAAAAGAATTTCCATCGTCGATGATAGTTATTGAAAATGAAAAAAACTAAGCAAAGTACATCTGTTATCCCGTTGACCGCGGATTCGTTATCGAACATCCATACTTATTATATAGTTATTGTCACATGCATACTTGTGTTAATAAACGTTACCTCGATTGTGTGACAACTTTAATCTTAATGATAACCCGACATCACAGAAGTGGGATCAGTGCCGATTGTAACGATGCAACAGCTCGTGACCTATTGTGCGCGAGTTGACTCAGCCGCGAGAGCAAAGATCGAGCGGCGGACTTGGAAATTTAACGCTACCACGTTTTAACCCCGGTATCGTGAGCGCCGACCCGGCTGCATGGTGCATAATCGTTATCCTAATGACGAAAGAAAATCCTTTACGAGGCAGCGAGTTATTTTCTGCCTTGAATCGTGCTTTAGAGGGTTCTGCAGCGCATTGGATTACGCAAGTACTGAACGATGAAGAAATTACCTAGCCGGTAATTAATGAACTTTTCATCACGCGTTTTGGTGGCCAAGAGACGGCGACCTCGGCGCTAATGGAGATATACAAGGAAGGACTGTCGAAGAGCGAATCCTCAGGTGCTTACGGTAATCGTCTCCGTTCCCTTCTGAAGACAAGATGGCAAAATTTATTGACGGCCGAAATAATTAATGCCGCCGTTCTTTGCCTCGGTCTACAAGATCGACTCTCCGAACGACTAGCACTCACGAATGACATAGAGACGGAAGATCAATTTCAGAGTGAAATGTGATTTCTCTGCGACGAGGAGAAGTCGACGGCTTCGTCAGAAAGCCCCGGATAAAGTGCCATCACTGTGGCCACTACGGACATCGAATGTCGGGTTGTCGCAAGAGGATAAAATTGGAGCAGGTGAAGAATATACGAAACTCTGATGAAAACCGATCAGCCACATCATCGACGGCATCTTGCTTCAAGTGCCGCTAGAAGGGATATGTCGCGCCTAATTGTCCGTTATTGTGGAGGAAAAACTACGATTGTAATAACGAACGTCGAGTAGACTCCCGCGTAGAGGAAGATCCAATTGGTAGATTAAATCATCTGGGTGAATCGTTCCAATTTAACTTCGTTTCGGGAGCTGAATGCTTACTAATTGAAGAATCCGTAGCCCCAAAATTTTCCGGCAAAAGAATGAGTGATTTAGTAATACTGCGAGGGATAGATAGAAAACACTTGTATTAAATGTACATCACAAATTTTGTTCACAGTATGTATTAATGGTTTTACATGGGAGATCATTTTTCATGTCCTTGCTGATAGTTACTTACTTGGAATATGATATCATGATTGATCGTGAAATTTTAAGACAAGCTTTTAACGTGAATATTACAGAAAATTTCTTGCTCTTTGTAAAACAAAAGTTGTTAATGTCTGTGACAAAACCGCTGAGAAGAAGATCGATGTTTACGAAGTTGATACCGAGGTACTTGATCATGGTTAAAGTCGTTTGATCTTTGTTCTCGAAAAGTTCAAAAGTTCATTCGTTACGGGCTTCCCACGCTCTCGTGTAGATACGAGCCAGCTAGAAATACGGTTTATTGATCCAAACGTTGCCGCGCAAGGAAGAAGCCGTTATAGATTGAGCGAGAAAGAGCGAAGAATAATGCGTGATAGAATAAGCGAATTAATTAGAGTAAAAATTATAAGGCCTAGTAATTCACGGTTATGTAAAGAAAACTCGTAAAGAAAAAGGACGGCTCGGACAGATTGTGCGTAGATTTTCGGGAACTAAATAAAAATAATGTCGCGGATCGATATCTTCTACCTCTTATTAGCCCGAACATGGCCAGCGGGTTCCATGAAATTCCCATTCATCCTAATTCTACAGAATGTACAGCAGTTTTCACCCCCAACGGGCAATACGAGTACGTAACGACGTCGTTTGGCTGTTCCCAAGGTCTTGGGCGACCTCGTCTACTCGTATCTTGTTGCTTACCTTAAATTGGACAGATAAACATGAAAATATAAGCCAAAAGGTAATTTCCGTCCTGACTGATGAACTGGCGTAAATGATGTTCGACCCTAATTAATTATCCGATAGAATTACATCCTAACGTTAGATCGCGTGGATACGGGGCTATTTTGACCAATAAGGTCGACGGTAAAAACCGGCTAATAGAATAGTATAGTATAGTAAGAAAACTAGTCCCGTGGATTCTACGTATCATTCGTATGAACTAGAGACGTTGGCAGTTGTAAACGCCGTTAAACATTTTCGTCACTATCTACATGGACGGGAATTTCTTGTTGTTATTGATTGTAATTCGTTGAAGGGAACCAGTAATAAAGTGAATGACGGGGTTTACAGGTGGTGGGCTTATTTACAAAATTTTACTTTTGACATAATGTACCGAGAAGGTAAACGAATGGCCCACGTAGATTTCCTTTCGCGGAACCTCGTGGATAGCGACCGTGTACCATAACCAACAAAATCAAAGGAACAAGGAAATATGTACCGAGCAACAGAGAATCCTTGTGGGCTTCGTAAAATCGACCACGAACACCACCAAATTTTCTGTGACTTAGATTGATTTTGAATGACCTTGAATGAGTATAGTCGTTGAATTCATCATTATGTTTAGCGAACTTGAAATGCCCTCGTGCAAAAAATTCAATTACACTAAATTTTCTTCCCCGTGCAATATTTTTGATTTTCTTAACATTTTTTTCTATCATCAATATTTTCAACAGTATCCAACTGTCATCTTATACGCGTATAATAGTGAATATCCAACTTTACGTCCTTGTTCTGCATAAACTTCATCAGTTAACATTTACAAATTTGGGCAAAAACCTGATAATTTATCGCGCAAACTGCGCATATCACAATAATTATAGAAGTGCTGTTAAATATTGATCGTTAAATATTATATGTATAATAATGTTCGACATATTAGCTTGTATGATGTACTGACGTACTGCCGACGTACTGCGCATATTTTATATGCGTATATATATCATACGTTTTCTGTAAATTTAATATGCACAAACGTCCAGAATTTAATTATTGGCAATAGCAAATGACACGGTTCCAGCGACTAAATTATAATACATAATCATATCATACTGCAAGTTAATAAGTAGAATACATTATTTAACATAAAGATACAATAACATTATCGTAAATTACATCCAACATATTACGAAATGATGATACAAAGATAAAACTACAAGATATGTATACATCGGTTATTGATTGATTAATAAGTGATTCTATATTATAAGATTATTATAATAATTAACGAATTATACATGGAAGTATAAAAATAAAATTACGATTTTGAAGTTACCTCTAATTACAGATCACGTGAGAAAATATAAGTGGATTTCTGTTGATACTCTGACATTTATATTTTGCATGTTAATCGTCAAATTTCACACGAATGTCCTAATACTTCTAAATAGAATATTGCAATATTGGTTATAAAGAATAAAATCATTGCAATAATGTTGCGAATAAAATATATCTTGCGATATATATTGCAAAGTATATGACGAAATATATAATGAAATAATGTATCTAAACGTTAATGTGGTGTAATTGGAGGATTAAATTTTTATGCGGTAGTATACAACCCGACTCGAAGAAAAACCTTCCTCTTTTCAAGCATTAAATTTACAGTATAACCGTGTATTAAATTCCGTGGAATAAGCTTATGAATATCTCACATACCTCATTTTATAAGCTTCGCAATAATTTGCACAGACTTGGAAACTTAAATTGTTCACAAGACAAGCATTCTATCTCGCAGTATTTAGTTTAAATACCTACTTCTGAGAATACCTACTGCAGAATGTGTAATAAAGCTAGTAATGGCGAAATTGTATGTATATTTGCACGATATTAAATGCAATTCTAGCAATAATAATTCGTTTTCAAGCGTTATTTTCAAATAAAGTTACTTGGAGTAATTAATCTTTTTATTTGCTATTTTTACTTCAAACAAGAAATATTTAATCTCGTATCGAAATTATGCAACGAAATATATATATATATATATATGAAAAAACGTTTTATCAAACTTCTACAATCTGAAAGTTAAGCGTATTTGGTTCGTGTTGCAATGGATAGCGCGTGATTATATTGTTAGACGATTTAGGTAATTATTAACGGTAATTATTAAGATATTTATGTATATTTGTATTTTATCGTAAAATCTTTCCATCATTGTTTCGAAGTGGTTCGATGCATTTATAGAAAAACACGTGATTTGAAGATTAGATCGAACGCTCGTTAAAATTGTTTTTACCCGTTAAATTATCAGTTAATGTTGAAAACGTGAAATTTGTAATTTTATGTTCTTATCGAGCGTAGGAACTACTGCCTTTTCACAAAGCATAATCGAAATTGAAATTAAGTGGAAGAATATGTACACTACTACGATTGAAGATATTATTGCAAAACGCTTTCTAATGTTACTCTATAGAATATTGTATAGAATATATATATATATAAATTTAACTTTTCGTACGTGAAAACCTCAATATATATAAATATGTCGGAGATGAAAGGACACCGGGCCTCCCCCCTTGGAATTCGTTGAAAAATATCCCAATACTGTCTTTATAAATTAAACCGATTATTATAAACCTTTGTGAATTAAATGGATTATAATTGTCTGAGATTTGCGATAACGAGTTTGGATTCGAGGCGATAACTGGTTGTCAGATGCAGCCACGACCACGGAATAAACGTTTTACTTAACAAAGGTACAGAATAATTGTATAGCTCCCTTTAAAAAGAAATAGTCGTAGCGATACTTGACAGTGAACGTTGTAATGGATATCTACCCTGAGGCTCGCCACACACAGACCCTATTCTTCGGGCAAGATAATTACCAGATGGCGATGCATTTCCACGGGACATGTTCAGCTAGACCGAACACCCGCTATAATTCATAGAATTTCGTTAATTAAAATCCTTCAAACGGACAAATAGTCTTTATTTTTAATAAGTCCTTAAATCTACCATCCATCTAAGAGGAGGTACGGGAAATCTACTTTTCTCGGAACGACGCTTCCCGCTAACAACCTTCTCTCAAGGGCGGCTTGCTAGCATCTTGCTTGCATCTTAGTACGAGAAATTATACGAGATATTATACGGAAAATAAAATTTGAAGGATAGATGTGGAATACGAGGTATTCCATCTCCAAAAATAAGTAAAAAGTATGCAGTAAAGAATAACATTCTTCCATTTATCTGATTTTTCAAGAGAATCGAATTCGTTTAATGTATGTGAATTTGGCTAATGCTTGCGAAAATAAAGATGTAAAACAAGTTTCTTCTATGTAAAGCTTCGTCTTTAAGAAAATAGAGTTTAATGCGTTGAATTAAGAATCGACTTGCTGCACGTCTACTCGATAAATTTTCAAATCTTATTTTCCCAGAAACGGTACTATGAAATTTTATTCTACATTTTCGATTTAGTTTGAAATGCAGAATAACTTCTCTTATTGATTCACTTTTGCCTGTATTCACTTAAGCGCCGTGTGAAAACACATTCTATAAATTCTTGACTTATTTCAGGATGTAGAACCTTTTATCGATCGTTCACTCCCACTTTAGAAACCAAACCGAATTAATAAATAATTCAGAATCATACAAGTTCAAGACATATTTGGCAAAGATTTTAACTCCATTTTAAGCTTTCAAGGGAAGTTCAAGTCAATTTTAACCTAGTATCGTATAAACGAATCCTACTCTACATTTCCTGCTTATACTGCCATGTAGAATGGCTGCCTCGTTAATCCATAATTAGTGGAATATAATACTGGTAGTAAGTAGGATCTTATCAAGGATGTGCCTTGTCAAACGGTAAACTTACATCAAGCGATTGCTCCAGTATATATTCATCCGGGTGTAAAAATGCACAGTTGAAAACAGGATTACTGTTATTCGAAGGTAACCGTGCTTACTAAAATCAGATAAAAATCCTAAAGCTTGTTAGTGGTTTTAATCTGTAAAACGTTCGTAATACGTTAATTTATCAGTTATCGGTAATCCAAAAAGAAAAAAAAAAAAAAGAAAAAAATGGACACCAATCCGTTGTTATTCTATTTGCACGATTTTTATAATATAAGTATACGTACAGTCTTTATTTTGCAGTTATTGCGTCGTAATTGCAATAAGGTAACTTTATCAGCTACGCATTTGTAACAAAGTAGATGAAACATTGTAATTATGTTAGGAACTTTTAGTTATAACCAAATAATTAAATAGTTATTTAATACCGATATTCTCGAGGTAACTTTAGAGGATTGCAATTATATGATGAAAAATATTGAACGTTGAACGGTATCAATAAAGCACACAAAAGATGCTTATACATTAGTTTCCTTTGTCAATCGTTTTGCAGTTGTTTTAAGCAGCAGTTATCGACAGATGCTTTGTATAGACGCGGTCAGTCAAACGCGGTCAGTAGTTTGGTCAAGTTATATGTTTTTTTTTTTTTTAATTTGCGTTTATTTTACAATCAATTCTCGTTAGAGAATTTTAAATAAATTTATCTGACGTGGTACTATAACATGATTAAGAAGTATTTATAATATATTTGATTCTATTTGAATCTAGTGCTTAGATATAAGATATAATGTCTTTTTAGCCTGCGGATCTGTTCCAACAACTCGAGTAGTTGACTAATTGGAGGGTTTACGTACAAAGGTGCATTTATTAAGGATCTTAAGGTTTGAGATTGGAATTCGTGGAGAATTTCTATGTTGGAATTACTTACTGTTCCTTCGTAGTTGCGAGTTCTAAGTAAAGTCAAATTTACACTCTCTCACTGCGGATCGATACAGCGGACGATTCGTCGGAAAACGTCGCTTTCGGCGAATTTATATTTCACTTCGCACAGATGCGACGGATAAACGCTGTTTCCATTTGTGTGTACTAAAATGAAACAACATAAATGCGACTTTTTATCCTCGTTTCAACCGTAGTGATTCTTCAAAGTGGACAGATAAAATTCAGCTCTGCATGCTACGTTTTTTTTATTTTTTTTATCTTTTTTTAGTTTATCTTGGTTTTTACAATTTGTCCTGAA
Source organism: Bombus pascuorum (assembly GCF_905332965.1). Classification (NCBI taxonomy): domain Eukaryota; kingdom Metazoa; phylum Arthropoda; class Insecta; order Hymenoptera; family Apidae; genus Bombus; species Bombus pascuorum. Next base: position 480,211 of record NW_026869742.1, on the reverse strand, counting down.
GGACATTTGTTAAAATATTATATCTTATTTATTGGTAATAAAAGAATAAAAATAAAATATAGCAGGTGGGTGGCTGCCCCCAGCTGGGTGCCATCTTCGTGTTTGTTAAATTATATGTTTTATGTACCTGCTACCTGCCACCTGCTACGTGACTGAATTATTGTCCGTGTGTGAAAACATATTCATAATGATCATGCCTCTGCTATCTCAAAATGAGTTACGTAAGTACGAAGGCATTTTAAGGCAAAGAATCTCAATATTCTTCTATAAAGAATAAATAAATGTATCGATTAGAGAAAATATAAAAGAACATACGATAGAATTCCATTTTCGGAAAATGATGATCTTAAAATCTCGTAAAAAAAAAAAAAAGGAAAAGGAGGAAAAGTTTTTCTATCATTACGCGATTCTGAGCCTGTATTATGCCGGAGTGTATCCCCACAATTCATCACGATGTCACTGCAATTGTTAAACAAATCTACAAATCGGTCACAACTGCCAATCCGTAAAAATACGATCTGTTTTATTATAATACATTTTGCAATCATTTCGACAATTGCCTTGTTCATAAATAGTAAAAGAAAATAGTGTAACATTGAACGAAGGAAACTGCTTCAAGATTCCATTATCAAACTATCATATTATGCTTGGCTATTTTATTCGGTTGTCCTTTTTTTCTTTTTTTTGCGCGAGGAGGGGAAAAAATGCTGTTACGCATACCCATTGACCCGCATCACTGGGGTTATGTGGGGGACTCGGGCGGATGTTGTTGCCATACCCACTAAAAACCCTTCCCCGCCCTCCTTTCTCTGCTTTGAGGGCTGACAACCCCAGTAAAAATACCCGGGGCGTCGGCAATCATCAGGGTTGTCTTTTTTCATGCTCCGTATATCTCCTTCTTCGTTCAATTACTGCTCGCTTCATCTTCTCAACCAGTTCAATGTTGGGCTGATCTCCTCTGAAAAAACCAACACCACACGCAGTTCCCTCCTCCTAGTGGTCACCTATCTTAGTACTACCCCACCCGTGCCCAGCGTTGCTTAAGTTTCTCGTGTTCGGACGGGAACGAGTGTACTCAACGTGATTTGGGCGTTGGCTTATTCGGTTATCCTGTGTTTTATCTCGAAATTCATATATCATTCATATTGATTTATAACTGTTAACTACCCCTCCCCTTTCCTCTCATTCCCCCCCCCCCCAAAATCCCACAACGCATAAAAGTAATACACCGAGGAGTCCTGTTTTGCGGCCAAGTTTCAGGACAAAATACAACACACACAAGAATACACAAAAATCACGCACCAAGCGACTTAAACCCAAAAAAACAAAAAAATAAACGCAAAAACCGAAAATCCACGACACATATTAGACCATGGCTACGTCGTACCGACGCGTATCGGTACTTTTGCCTAAACACACTATACTCAATTCATTGTTTATTGTGAATCTCAAAAATGTACAAAAAATCAAATATTGGCTAAATAAACTATTTAAAAAAAAAAAAAAAAAAAAAAATAACTGTTAACTACTGATTTGTGTATTCTGCTTGTCTAACTATGTGTTAAATGTGGATATGTAAATCGTGTTATATTCTAATTGATTAATCCTTTAAATGCTCACTGAACTGCTTTTAATCGTCGTAAATAATGTGGTATGAAATGTTTCATTTTGATTAATTAACCCCTACTGTGCGCTCAATGTTCGTCGATCAATATTGGTATAAACTAAATATTCAAAATGGCGAAAACTGCAATATTTATAAAATTGCAAATAACGAAACCTGTTTTCCACATCTATCAATTCTACATCTATCTAACAATTCTTACATCTTTCTGCATCAATTGATTTCGATGAAACTTGAAGCATGTACATAACCTACATAAGTCTACGAAACGTATCGTTAGAAGATCGTAATAGTCATTACAGGTTTAGATAAAAATGTCATGACAAATGACTATTACTGTTTTCTTCGCAGTCCCAACTAATTGCAATTTCTTTCCAAGTCTATCTTCCATATCATTTGGTAATCTAATCCTTTTAACTTCTCCAAGAAATTCAAGTCCTCTGGTCCAATTTCTAAAAAGTAATTCTGGTTTAGACGGTCCGAATATTAATGTGACCTACTATTTTGTACAATTTAAAATTTCCGAATTTGTATAATATTACGAGGACAATTAAAAAAGGAAGACATTATAAAAATATGTGAAATATATAATAAAACATTTTCTATACAGTTCACTGCATTAATTGTTAATTCGATTATTTCTGTTATTTTTGTCCAAATTGTAATATAGCTAACTCTACTGCTAATATTGCTATCAGGATTTAATCATTTCCAGGTACAACGTCGACTAAATCTATCTCTGCAAATATTGCCAATGTTAAATTTGATATTAACAGAGATGGCCAACAGGAGATTGATGTTACAATATCTAAAAGTAACTTTATATGCGACAATGTTTGAAGGAGGAAAAAATACAAATACAGCAAAGACAGCTGAAAATACAGCTTCGTCGATCTCAGAAAATAGAAATAAATTTCGAAGAATTGAAGGTGATGATGCAAAGGCCGATGTAAAGCAAGATTCAGAAAATCTGAAGAAAGACTCAATGCCAGAATTTCCAGCGATTAAGACTTCTAGTACAATAGTAGATACATTACATATTTCCAACGCTTTTAATGCTCTAACATTGTCAAATAATAAATACGTAAAAACTGCACAAACACTTGAACCAGTTTCACGTGCATGCCAAGAAGAATGGACCGATAAATGGAATAACCTTGAATTTCCAGCTCCCAAATCGTCAATTTTAACACCAGTTACTTTTAGTTTATCTAAAAAACAATATTCATTTGGTGACACAAGTACGAGTCAGTTTCTTGGTTCTCCAACGTCAGAAAGTAAAGAGTCAGCGCGTGATAACGCAGAGAGTAGATCTACGCCTTTCTGTTGGAAATCAACAACGACAACAACATTATCAAGTCCAGCATTCCAAGTACCTAATGCATCACAAACTTTGCATAATTCTGGAACACCCGAATCATCGATTTTGGTACCAACTACTTTTAGTTTATCTAATAAACAATGTGAATTTGGTGGCGCAATTTCACGTAAATCTTGCACTTCTCCGGTGCTAGAAAATAAACCTGCAGCTTGCGATTCAACACCAACAAACCAAAAAGAAACAACATATAATACAACACTCGGGATGCCAACTGTACGTGGCACATTGTCAGTGACATCAGTAGTATCTGGTGATAGTACTGTTAGAACGTCTACCGGCGAGTCAACGCCTCTTATACGTGTACATCAAAAATTTATATTTAACGCCATTCCTACTGAACCGGCTGTAATGCCTGGGACTCGATTCAATTTTCCTACGAATATGATACCTCCTGTATCGACTCAGATTCAAATATCGATTGATTCCACCGATTATACATTTAACGGACCTAATCCGGAACTAGCAGCATTTCCGCAATGTCCAACTACAAGTTCATTTTCTATATCGCAACCTGTTACCCAAAGTCAACAATTGTCTACTTCATCATCTATTCCTCTAGAATGCGCGTTTAATTTTGATTCGTCACCAGGAGATCATACAGCTGTAAGTAAACTAAAAGTATTAAGTCACTGAAAAAATTCCTAGCATATTCGATAATCGATTTATTCTGTTGTATTCTGTACACCCTTTGTACACTCTTCTGTACACACCGAACACTCGTAAAAATCTTTTAGCAATAGATTAGGCTGTCGCAAAAGTTTCTTTCGTTTCATTCAAAATTCAGTAAAATAATATAAAACAGAAAATGTTGTGCATCTATTATTTCCTTATAAAACGAAAGAAACTTTTCGGACAACCTAATATTATATACGTTATACGTAACATTTTCAAATTCCAGTGCTACTATCATAAGATATGACTATCATGACTTATCGATAAACAGTATTTCGAATAATGCGATGACCTGATAAGAGTTACCGTATTCCTATTTTTGAAAGCACTTTTACAGCGGTATAGAAAGAAATTTACAAAATTGTATTGTAGTATATTAGAGGTTCGCGATACCAACTATGTTAATGATTGTGTTTTACAAATGATTAACATTATTATGATTAATATATGATTTCCTTTTTAGGAACCTGGTTCAATCCAGTCCGAAGGATTTAATTTTAATCCCAATACTAGACCATCGTTCCGTTTTAGTGTTTATGAATTTAAGTATCTACAAAATATAAAATTATTTTACACATTAATAGCAGGATCTTTTTTCCATAAAAAAATGTGTTGCCATGTGTTGTTTTAGTGCACCTACTCAAGTACAACGAGATACTGCGTCTACTCGAGTACAACGAAATACTGCGTCTACTCTAGTACAACAAAATACTGCCACCATCAATTACCGCCCAATGATCAGTCCCACTCGATTACTCAATCCACGAAAGATCAGGAAAGCTTTTAGAAGATTAAAATAGGAGTCAAGTAACGGCATTCTTTTTATACAGTTGCTCATGAAGGTATTCATATTCTTGCAGAAGACACCTTTTATGAATATACTATATGTTACGTCGGCCGACTCTCTACCTGAGCCGGACCTCACACCGCGGACGGATGGCAGCCAGATGCCCGCACATCCTTATCGCATACTCTTGAAAACACTCGCAGCCTGACTATAAATCTCAGAAAACTCTGGCGAAAGTCTTTCATCGCAAACAAGGGCTTTTCCACGAAAGCGTTTTCTAAGGTTTCTGGTTAACGTCTGGAAAACACGTGAACGCTAAGTGTTCACACGTGCGATGCCTCCTACTCCCAACTTTCCATCGAGGGTGGCTAATACCCTTCCTAGTCCATCGATAGTCTTACTAACCAATAGAAACAATTTCTATTACCCTCACTTCTCCAACCAAAAACTGTCATCAACAAATCAGATGATTCCGTGCGTTAGACACACCCTTCCTTAGCTCACCTCCGACACAGCATCGTCACGATCAAGTCAGTTCGTCTTCGTCGTCAATTCAATCAACACGTCTACCACGATCGCTCAGTCCAACGAACTCACTGAGAAGCATCGTAAAGTCGCAATCTAACATTCTAACCGATCAGTCGCAGTCGAAAACTCTCTGTACGGTCGCGTCCAAATCAGTCACATTGTATAACATATAACTCGAACATTCTAGTGGTAACTTCCGATACTATTTAAACCGACACCTTATATAAGCTGTAAGTGTTATTGTGATACAAATATATATTTATTCTACAATCGTAGAATAAGTTGCATTCAGTAAATCACCCCGGTTATCCTAAACGAAACGCGGGGAGCGACCATTTCGCGGCGTCGATTAGCCGAATCGTAGCGAGAATTTACGACTCTCGCTGACGCGTTTCCTCGCGACCGCGTCTCTCCGCGAACGGTCGCAACACTATATGTCTTGAAAGAAACATTTTGAAATGTCATTAGTATTGTAACAAAATCCGATTGTCATAGCTATATTGGTAAAGTTTTTAGCAAATCTGAAAATATACATAGATATTACAAAACACCTAACACAAGTATGCAGATATTTTGTAGAAATCAATAAAGTATTTAAACAGTCATTTAACATTTCATCAAACATTTTCCATATGTATGAAATAAGCCTAAATATTTACTGGAACCACTTTTGAGATTTTTTCTAGGCATACCAAGGAGGCTATTAATGCTGTGTGCTAATCTTTATTAAATATATGTTTGTAAATAACTTTTATGTATATTTTCAGATTGGTTTTTGGCTTTTCTATCATAAAAATAGTAGTTGCAAAATACTTTTATGAGCCATTGTATCTATTTCATACAATCGTGAGAAAACAAGTCGAAGACGCTTCGTTTTCGAAGAAAAAAGAAAAAAGAAAAAAGAAACGATTTTGAACATTTTCTCGATGCTGCTATACGCACATACTCTTTATGATATATCAATTCTTGGATCAATAACGAACTTTCATTATTGATGATTTGCTGCTAGTGGATGAGGAAACTTAATAAAATATCGAATGTCTGCAATTTATTGAGAATAACGAGTTTATGTGGGTAACAGATATATCCTTTCATTAAGCATAGGTCTTATATAACTCGTTTATAGTTGAGAAGGAAAATACTAATCAGTACTAATTAAATTCATGAATTAATAACTTTTTTTTTTGTAACGAAAGAAATGTTGCGATGCATAATGTACAATGTATTGAATTTGCTTCATACATTTAATTGATTCTGAACAATTATCTTTGCTTCATTATTTTTGAATAAATTCAGTATTTACAACTTAATAATTGTAATAAAATTATATCATTCAGATAATAAGAAAACGCGTAATAATAATTATTACGATGCAAAAAAAAAATAATAAGTATATCTATAATGAGAGAAAATATTAACAACAATTAATATACAAATAATAAGTTTGTGTTTGAAAGTAACTTATTGGCAAATTGATAATGTATCTTTCAACGTAGAGATCTTGCAAGTTGTAAAACGTAGAAGGACGAGTTAAGTGTTCTGAGACCTTATTAAATCTGTTGCAACTGTGCATAGCTATTTGCAAATCAAGATGTGTAGATGTTCGAGATGCCGAAGCACTGTTCGTTATGAATAACACGCAGCGTAGTTGCACCTGTTACATCTCTGTCGAGCACAATTATATTAGTTCCTTTCGTAATCTACCTGAATATACTACCTCCCTTCTCGCTAATAATACGGAAATTGCAGAGAATGTGATAACGCAATACATTGTGTTTTTTAACTAAAGATGAAACAAGCATAATTGTGGATTATGACATTTTGCTCGATTTTCTGATTTTAATGTCACTTGATGATAAAAGTAGGTGTGACATTTTAATATATATATATACATATATGTCGGAGATGAAAGGACATTGGACTTTTTCTTTTGAAATGTTTGGAAAGGTCCCCGATACTTTAGTCCAGTTTTTTTTTTATTATTATTATAGCTGTATTTAAATAATAAAGCTGAGAAATAATTATTTGTGATTTAATCCGAATATGGGTGCCCTAGATTTATGGGTGCCCTAGATTTATGGATGCCCTAGATTAATGGGACGCGGTCACGGTCAGGGCAAGGGCGTGTACTTAATAGAGGTATGAAGTAAATGATTAGCTCTCCTTAAAAAAAAAGATTGATCCGAGGGGTACAGAGAGGTACGCAGAGGAGTATATAAGTTTTACATTACACGATATATGATATGATATGGTGTGTGTGTGTGTGTGTGTGTGTGTGTGTGTGTGTGTGTGTGTGTGTGTGTGTGTGTGTGTGTGTGTGTGTGTGTGTGTGTGTGTGTGTGTGTGTACACGTGTGTATATCGTGTAATGTAATGGGGGAGAGTATAGTGCTAGTAGGTTTTAATATCGTTCACGTCAACACAAAATCAAGTATGATGTACGGCCAATCTATATACACGTAGTCACCATTTGTCATTCGCTACTCTCGTTACAACGGTTCCAACGCTCTTTTTCACGCTGACCACACTCCTTGGCAACCTGACAATACTCGCTTCTCAATTAATTAACGGCCTCCCCTTATAGCATGACTCCGGTATGCCCGGCACGCACAAGTTTCAGAGACGTGAACAATCCATGGTCAAGTAGATCTCAATTTCTTAGGGTTTTCCCTCGATACTGCATATATATATATATATATATATATATATATAACATTTATCGATATTGGGTGGTATTAAAATCAGAGAACTCCACAATATGTTTATATGTTTATACTCCACTTATATATTTCCAGAATATGAGCAACAAACAAATAGAATTTAGTTTTATATATTTTGTATTATTTTATGTACGTATATAACAAAATTACTAACTTAACTTATCCTAAGATAAACTTGTATTCAAATTTAATGTTACAGTATATAAAGATGTAATAGCTTCTTCAAATAAAACTCTTATAAAATGAAATAATATTTGGTCATTTTTGGATTCTATACTTTTTCTGATACACTTTTTAGGATCTTTCAGATTTGCTATTTACATATTACATAAACTTAAAAAGCTTCTATTTATCCCTATTTTTATTTTACAGTATGTTTACAGCATTTATTATCTAAAACGATCAATGGTATATATGTACTTACATACATATAAACATAGATGTACATGTAAACTATAAAATTGTATTTTTACATATTATTAAACTGTTTCAACAAGCTGAAATAGTCATATATTTTGATTTCCTATTCTTTGAACACTATGGTTATATTATCATACTTACAGAATCAAGATTCGATATTGTGATATAGAAATTAGATTTGAGTTATTTCTATGAACTATTCGTATGAGATTTTATCAGACACGTGATAAATTATAAAAAGGAGAAAGAAGCAAAACTATGTCTGCCTCCATCATACGCAATATATACAGGAGTTACGAGATTGTTTTATAAAGATATTTAAATTATATATTACGTGATACATTGGGTTGTTGGGAAATTTTGTGCCGATGTTCAGTAGGTGGCATTAAAACAGGTCTGAATATATCAGAATGATTGAAAACAAATGAATTGTGTACATATCGTAAAAGGTGATATTTGATGCATCTTTAGAAAAAGTCTTGCTTAGAATACATTAATTTTTGTTAGTTTCAAATCTAAATATGGAAGGAAACAAAGTGCATTATAGGCATTTGATGCTTTTCTTTTACCGAAAAGGCAAAAATGCTACACAAGTAGGAAACAATATATCCGCTGTTTATGACGACAAACGACCAGACGATAAATTCGGAAGGATATTGCTCGCAATGAGACGAATTAGAGACAGCAATTGAACAAAAACGTCCAGAAGTTTCAGTTTCGTCAGAACAATGCGTGGCTTTGCGCGTCTTTGATTACTCGACAAAAGATGTTGAAGCACGCCCACCGTGTTCAACAGACGTTGGACCCTCAAATTTTCCCCTATTCAGGTCATTACAAAATTCCCTTAATGATAAAGACCGTAACTCTTTGGTCGACACAAGAAATTATACAATAAAGTTTCTCGCCGAAAAACCTGAAAAGTTCTGGGATAATTGAGATAGGAGAAGAAAACTTTTGACGTAAAGAGAAAATTAAAAATATGAAATAAATAAAATATAAATACTTATTGGTACACGATATTTATAAATACTTAAATACTTATTGGTATATCGACTAATTACTCTCTGCAATATTTATTTAAACATTTATTTACCATGAAATTATACGTAATTGTGTATATCTGCATTTCACGAAAGAAACAAGCATACTTTTTCCTTATATATAGTTACAGTAGCGGACAAAAGTTTAAGACGAAATGGAAGAAATAAATAATTGATTTACTTTCCATAAAAAATATAAATACGGTGTTCTACTTTTGGTATTAACTAATTGTACATTTGTTTGTACACTTAGAAAAAAAATTTCATTTTGATATTTTGCTCAATAGCTAAGTTATAAAAAAGGAACGAAATCTGTATAATATTTCGTCGGTCAAAAGTTTAAGACTATACAAAAAATATTAATTTTTGGTTAAAAAATATACACAATTTTTGTTTAAATTCAATATTTTGTTCAATATCCGTTATTTCTTATCCCTTCGGTACATCTTCTTGGCATAGAATCTATTAATTTTTTATATTAATCTACCGTAATATTATTCCAGGCTGTTTCAATCGTAGAGTAAAGTTCATTTAAATTTTTCGGTTTATAACCTTGTACTGTCTTTTTTATGATGCTTCACAAATTCTCGATTGGGTTAATGTCTGGTGATTGCGACGGCCACGGCAGCACGGTGATATTTTCTTCTTGAAAAAACTGTTTCACAACCCGAGCCGTGTGCTTCGGATCATTATCATTTTGAAAAATAAAATCATCACTCATATTGTTGCGTGCAAAAGGTAACATTGTGTTCTTGAGTATGTCCTTGTATTGAAAACGGTCCATAATTCCATTGATACGACATATCGGACCAGGGCCGCTTCGAGAAAAACACGCCCACACCATAACGTTGCCACCACCATGTTTAAGAGTTTTTAAAACGCACTGTGTTTTCAAACTTTCGCCAATTCGACGTCTAACGTACCGTATCCCGTCAGAACAGACGCGATTGAATTTCGATTCGTCAGAAAACAATACCTTTTGCCAATCTTCACTTGTCCAATGCTTATGAGCTTTAGCAAATGCAAGTCGTCTTTTTCGATTCCTAGAACTCAGCAGTGGTTTCTTTTGGGGTTTTCGTCCTCTTAAGTTAAAGTCTTCTAATCTTCTCCTAACAGTTCTAGCACTAATTTGTGTATCGTTTTCATAGTTTATCTCCGCAGCAATATTATTTGCACTACGAAAACGATCCTTTTCGCTCAATCGATGAATCCGGCGATCCATTTTCGGTGTTGTTTTCCGTGGTCTTCCGTTTTTCGGTTGATCGCAATACATGCCTGTCTTTAAACATTTATACCAAGCTTGTTTACAAGCTGTTTCTGACCTGTTCACTATATTTGCTATTTCGGTGAAGGTTTTACTTTGCTTTCGCAGCCTTACGATTTGTTCCCTTTCGTTTTCAAGTAAATTCTTTGATTTACCCATAGTCTGTTCCTACCTAAATGAATTTTAAGCAATAAAAGGTACACTAAACAATGATTTTGACATTCCAGAATCAAAATGTTCAAAAACTGTACTCGTACTCACGTTTTACACAGATCGTCTTAAACTAATGTCCACTGTTTCCAAGTGCTAGGCGGTAACTAACTGTTGTAACTCCTACATTGTTTGTATTTAACAACTGACTGTCTGAGGTTACGAAGGTCAAACATACAGCTACGTTATTCCAAAGAGACAAACCGAATAGAAGAACAATATGCGTATAAGATGTTTGTAATCCGGTTTACAAATCATCGTCTTAAACTTTTGTCCGCTACTGTACGTATAAATCGATAGTATCGATAGTTACGTATAAATACGTGTCCTTTTGTTCTCGAATATATGAAAATAATTTCAATTCATGGATACGAATTCATGGAACTTGATTATAAATGCATGTATACATACATATTCATTTAAACAGAATTTTTCGATTTGTAGGTATTTGTGTTTATTCAACGATACGATTCTTACATTAAATTGGTATGAAAGAAGGATTATTACGTTCAGCCATTTTATCCTTTCATCCTTAAAACAAAATGCAAGGAAATAAGTGGAATTTCTCTATCTGCATGTACAAGTTGCTTGTGTATACTAATTTATAGGTGAAATTTGCAAACGAAAATTCATTTCTTAGACTTTTGAAACGTACAGTAGTTTCTGTACAAGGTATTCATAATAATTACGTAAAGGTAATTACGTTTAATTCAAATCGATAAGATAAACAAGGACAAAACAAATTCATCAGACTTTATACCTCCAAGTAAACAGTCTCTGTTATTCTGTTCGTCGTTTCAATATTCCATTTGTTATGTTTATCCTTTTAATCCTCTCGTATTTGAGAAGGAAATATTTTACAACGCAATGTCGTTTCGTATAACGCTTTATACGAAATACCTCACGGTATATTATTCATGCGATGCTTTGAACAAAATATCTCAGGTTCAAATGTTGTTAATCGCTTTGGAACACGAAAGAGACACATATGTCGACGCAATATCGTTGACTAATAAACGAATACGCGGGATATTTCCTTCGCTTCGTTCGAGAAATACGGTTTCTCCAGGGTTCCTTATAATATTACCGTTACTGATATGTATTCCGCCATCCCTATTATTATTTACACGTGTATAGTCCATTTACCTACGATCTCTATGTATTGGAATACCGATCCCATGTACAGCTTTCAATTTATAAGAAACGTTATGTCACGAGACAAATTCTTGCGAATCCTGCGATTCTTAAATTTTAACGACGAGGATAATGAGAAAAATAAATGGAAAAGACATCGATGTAACGTACAAAGTACAACCTGTTATCGACAGATTACCGTTACGCTTTCAAAGCGCGTATCGGCCAGAAAGAAATATCGTCGTTAATGAAAGCGTGATGCTATGGGAAGATAGACTGCCATATAACCAGTATATTCCTAACAAACGAGCAACTTTTGGACTAAAAACCTTTGTTTTGGCTGAATGTGAAACTGGCTATGTATACAATTCGAAGTGGACAATTGCTACGTGACTTGAATTCCAAACCACTTGATGCCTACGGTTCAATTGTATTACATTTAACGAAACATTTGCTTCAACAAGGAAGAACTCTGTTCCTCAATAATTACCATTCGTCTCCTGCCTTGTACGAAATATTACATAAAAATGGAACTAACGTTTGCGGTATTGTACGTCTAAAACGAAAGGAAATGCCACGTTACGGGACGATTGCAAGAGATATAAAAAAATTGAAAAAAGGACAAATGCTAGTCAGATATAGCGAAACGGTGGCTTTTTGTGCGTGGGAAGACAAGAAGCTAGTATCAACCCTTGCTACTGTACATTCTCCTCGCTTGGTGATGTCAACTAATATCGATCACGGTACGGGACAATACCGGCAGAAACTCAATGTCGTTCTAGATTATAACACATACATGAGTGGAGCAAATGAAATCCATCAAATTTTACGGGAGAATCTGACCATAAGTAAATTTATGAAATGGCACGAGAAGTATTTTCTACATTTGCTTAACATAACGATATTTAATTGTCTTGTAATATTCTCTTGTCACGAAGATGGAAAAACTTTTCGCGAGATAAAAGAACACATTATTTCTGGATCATTAAAGAAGTATTTTACACCAGTTGAAAATTTTTATCGCAAAACAAAAAGATCTCAGAAAAAGTTCCTCTTTTGCATTAAATCTCGATGTTTCCCTAAGAAAATAGCTCCTACGATAAAGAAATGCCATCCTACAAAATACTGCGTACGTTGTGAGGAGAATGAATTACGTAGAAAAAACGAGGTACTTTTGTAACGATTGTAACGTACCATTATGCATAATACCGTGCTTTGAATTATTTCATACGACAAAAGAATAGGATTACTTGTTCGTGGAAACCGATGCTCTTTTATATTCATAAATACGCAGTATTTTACAAATTAATTTTTCTGCGAATCATTCTGCGAGATTCGTTCCTCGAATTTGCGAGATCTTTCTTTCTAGTGAAAAACGTGTAACATACATATCACGTTCAAAGCGCCACATGAGCGATATTTCTCTGCGAGCTATCTCGTACAAAGCGTCATGTAAAGGATATTGCGTTGCAAAATATCTCGTCCAAATTGTATTACAAACAACTGTGTGGAAAAATGTTTTCTTCTCCTACGCGTAGTTTTTAACTAACGCAAAATATGTTTCACGATAGTAGAAGCGTATGTGTGTGTGTATATGGATGAACGTATGTGTGTAGTAATCTGCTAGGTGATCCATCCGAGTAAGTCTACTAAAATATCTCTTTCAACTGTGACAACGTGAAAAGTATTTTACATGAAATTCGGCCAGTATTGAGAAAGGTTTTTTCATTTTTCCAAGGCTTTTTTCTTTTTTTTTTTTTTTAGAATTTACAAGGCCATTTTAGCACACGAACAACTACATACATTTCTGCTTTCTATCGCCTCGAATAATTAATGATAAAATAGGGTTATGTATATAACGTAAGAAGATCCTGAAGTGGAATTTAGTTTCGAAAATTAAACCTGAAATCTGAAACGACACGCGAGAGGATCCGAAGACGTAATCGCTTTCAATTTGTCAGCGAGTCGAGTACCGTTCGTAATGAATTAGCCGAAGCAAGTGAAAGACGATAATCTAAGAGAAAGTAAGGGATAAATGATATTACTGCAATAGAAGATATTTCCTTATATTCTTTGGTTTCAACGTCCACGTTTGCTAAAACCTGCGATCTCGATAGGCATAAACTTCACGAGATGAAGGTCGCTTAGAGATTATGTTACTATACATATCTATGTTACTCTGTCTCTCTCTCTCTATATATATACATATATATATATATTTGTTTCGGACGAAACAAATATCTGTCGGGGTTTTAATCCTTTAGTCGTGTTCAGAATACATGATGTTGGATAAAATCCACAGTGTAACGGTAATTTTCATATTTAACAATTCTGAAATTTATTTACTCGCTTCCTACATTTGCTCGTTTTGCGGATGCACGTATCTCTTTATACCATCGTCAACATGAAAAGTTTCATCGTTATCAGTAGTTCAAAATAAAACACAGGTTTAATTACATCGCCAGACTTATGTTTATTTAGACGATCGTTGTTCAACGGTAAAGTTTTATTGTAAACTCCATTGAGAACATAGTAGATTTTATAATATTTAGTAGATGCAACATTTTTTAAATTTCATTCTGTAAGTTACAAAAATTTAATATTGAAATTTACAAAAATTTGCATAAATATCTATGATTTAGTTTTAACCGACGTAGACGACAATTACGGTCATCGGTAAAGTTTGCAATCAATCTAATAATGTATATAGAATTTACAAATATTTAATACAAGTACATATAAACATATATATTTTTTTTTATAATATATTTAGCACAAAAATATTTAAATAGTTATTGACCGATATTATGATCTCGCTATGTCGTTTCAACCACCTTACATACATTTACATTTTTATATTGTTTTATATAAAAGTAGCGAAACTACTGAAAACAGAAATTACAATATATTTAATGTATACATATATCTTGTGAATATTTATTATACGACATGATTTGAATAAATCCCATCTTACGCATATAATTAATGCTAAATGTAGTTCTATTGAAATTGAGTTTGCTGGGGACCAGAAGAGTGCTGTGCTCGACAATTTCATTGAAACGCTTAAGAGATGTTCCCGAAGGAATTATGACGGGCTTTCGAGGGAACGGTGGAACTTTGTCAGGAAAAATCTGTAATCCGTTTAGAAGTCGCAATTTGAATATTATTGAATGCCTTATATTATAATATGTTTAAGCATAATTATAAATCTTAATTCTTCCCCTTTTGTTAGAATTAAATTTACATTCTGTCCGTTGGTATTAGATGCCTTAAACATTCGCCAATCGATCTTGAGAAAGGGGCGCCAAATACAACGCGATAATTAAACGAATTCACTTAAGTGAAATTCGATTATAGTTGCCTGTAGTTTCTCGCTTCCCAATTAACTAACTAAGTTCAAATAATAACGGCAATATTCTAAACTAATACCATGGCAGAGCGCAATTTGAGATTTCCAATTTGCTTTGAACATGTTGGCAACTCTGTTAAGGAAGGATACTGGCAATTGATTCCTCGGAAAAGGTGTTACATACAATTGTAATTGAACTTGGCTTGTGTAAATTCATTTAATAATTTAACTTTACTGTGCGCCCGCATATGAAATGTGTGTGTCATGCGGTACTACGCAAAACAAATAATTTGTGCGGTGAATGAATGATCCACCATAGTGTGAATAAGCTTTTATGGTAATTGCTATTTTACAAACTATATTGAATCCATTAATTCATATGTTCGGCAGCTGAAGGTAAGGCGTAAATACAGAACTGCTGCTCTCGGCTATTCATTATCGATTCGGTAATAATATTATAATATAACGGTTATAACGTTTCTCGTTATTAAATCGATTATTGCACGTTGCTTGAGTCTCGTTGACATCGTGTCAATATTCAACTTCCCCATAAACGGTATCTGTAATTGCGTCATGTACAGTTATTGATTTTTGGTATGGTATAGGGGAGGAATGAAGCTACAAGCTCCCGGTTTACCGGTACCATTGCATCTATTTTTGTCCTCGAGCTACGTGACGCGTGAGCGTTATTTATCAATCCATTTTCGCATACATTCTGTATCCTATATAAAACACTGAAATGTCATTAATACACCAATGAGACGCAATTATCGTGATTATATTGATCGAGACGAATGTGAAAATGTACACAGAGATTGCCAAATGTTTACACCAAATATGTAGCGTCTGTACAAATATCTGCAATTGGAAATAACTGCCAAACGATAGATGATACGGAGAAATGTAATAAGTGGAAAAAAAAATATTAAAAATAAAATTAAATAAAATAAAATAGTAATAAGAAGTGTAAAAATGTAAAATGTTAAAGTTAAAAATTTTCAAAGCCAGTCGAAGGTCGCTTTGCATCTTTTAGATGGGATATCACATTTTAATTCGCATGTCATAACAGAGTAAAAAAAAAAAAAGAAAAATTCAAAACGCTACTGACAAATAATTTTGAATTGATGCAACGTCGCTATAGAAAAAGTATCGTTGAAACGGACAAATTTTTCAACCATTTGTTCTACTACACTTGCATGTGTATCAGTAATTCGATTCTTCCTATTTTCAAGAGCTGTTGGTCCTGTTTCGTAGACAATGCTTTTCGCGTATGGTGTCACACGCGTAGGTGTATCGAAACAAATGGTTGTTCTCCATTTTCAAACAGAGTGCTGCAGCGTTTCAACCGATATGCGAATTTCGAACGTGCGATGTGAAGTGAAAAAATAGAGAAACAAAAAACTCAGCCCTTGTGTGTTTCGACATTTCCTCTGTTGCGACGTTGCGTTAATTAAATACCACTTGAAAACAGGGCATCGAATTCGTCCTCGGCCCTTTCATCGTACGAGAACAAAAATACGATGTTCCATTTAAAAAACGCGACGTGAAAATTTTTAACTGGAATTTTTATATTTATTATAATCCACGTAAAAAAAAGCTTAAAAAACACCTCTTCGTGTTATTTACTCTCGCGTTTGGTAGTTATTTCAAATGACAGAAATTTCTAGACACTCTGTATATTTAAAAAATGATTAATATACAGCATGAATAGTCATCTTAAACATATAATAATAAATATTTATAATGTTTTCACTGAATAGCCATGTATTTTATTATAATAGGATTTCCTGCATCCTGAATTGTTTGTTAATTGTTAATCTATTATGCTTACCTAGAAAGTAGATAATCCCTTCCGCACTTTCTTTCTTTACTTCAATTAACATCCACTGTTTTGTTAATTATTCGAGAATATAATTTTAAACAAGCTGTGATGCATTCTGTACAGATTATACGAGTACGTACGTACTCTTTCAATAATTATTTATTTAATAAGTAGAATGCACGATATTCAGCCATCAAGGTATGTAGGTCAAACTTCACATACAATCAATACAGATCTTGATGTTAACAATATATCAAGTATAGAATACGTAATGCTTTGAATTTTATGGGGATTATCATGCAATAATGAATATAAGAGAAAACCAATAATTTACGTAAAAGCTACAAAATATTTAATGCAAGTACGTGTTTCGTACAGGTAATCAAAAAATATTTAAAAGATGAATTACATGTTGCATTACTAAATTAATTTTGTTAGCGATCTGTTCGCTGTGCTGTTTAATCCGGTGTTAAAGTCTCTCGGCGATTATATAAGCTGACACTTCACGCATAGAAAGGTCGATTTCTTTCTTGCCATACGTATTCGCGCCATAAATTAAGAATTCCAAGGGATCTCGACTGGTGTCAAGTACCAGGGGCAATTATCGAGACTCGGAGGAATCATTTCACAGTAACCGGAGAGGCCGCCACGTTCGACCACTCCTCGAATCACTTCGCTCGCGTTCCAGAAAGGAGGGATTCCTGATTCATCCTCGTTTTTTAGGCGAGCAAGCCAATTAGTGATATCGAGCACTCCCGGTCTTCCTCACGGTCTTTTTTTTTTCTTTTTTTTTTAATAGTTTATTTTGCTTTTTACAATTTGTCCGGAAGGACATTTGGTAAAGTGTTATATCTCATTGGTAATAAAAAAATAAAATAAAAATAAATAAGTTATATCTTGTATGAGGTCTATTGGGTGTTTCCTTTTTACTCTTCTTGCGATGTTCGTTGTGTTGCACGTTTCAGCTGCCACCTGAAATCTCCTCCTTGACCGTTGGTATTTCCAAGGTCTTTCCGTATGTCCTCGTTTCTAACGTACCACGGGGCGTTTACTATTGTTCTAAGGATTTTGGCTTGAATTGTTTCGATTTTGTTTAGATTTTGTCCAGATTGGTTTTATGATTATTTTGTATATTTTTAGTTTGTTTTCTGTGCTCAATTTGGATTTTCGGCTTGTTAACATTTGCCCATTTGTCTTCTTGCTGCCTGCATTTCGTCTACTATTGATTTGATATGCTGACTTGTCTTGTTGGCGTTATTTGCGTGCCGTTCGGGAAGCTGTTATCTATTTTCTCAGCGTGATATGAATGTGACGTGATTGCGTTTGTTAGGGTTAGCTTTAATTCGTTTGTCTTGTATCTAATTTTCTGTTTTTGTAGCAATTTGGCTGCTGTTACAGGGTTAATATGCCTGATTAGTACGGCTGTGTCGTCCGCGAATCTCAATATTTTGCTATTGGTAGTTGTTGGTATGTTGGCCGTGTATGTAGCGTGTACGATCCCTAGGACGCTTCATTGCGGAACCCCTGCTTTGATGTCTGACATCGGAATGTGTGTTCTTTACTTCTATTGTAAAGGTTCTGTAAGCTTATGTATGATTTTATTATTTGGTATACTTGTTCCAGGAATTATTCTTTGAGTGTAGTTGGCTTTCGTGGTTTATTTTGTCGAATGCTTTCTCTATGTCCAGGAATACGGCTGTACAGTATTGTTTATTTTCCATCGTGTGTATTATTTCGTTGACGTGATCTCGGGTGAGAGCAGAACAACAGTTTTAGCTTTTTCGAGTTAAGGTCGGAAGTCAATCATTAGTTTCTTCTTTTTATTATTTAATTTGTATTTTACAATTTGTCGAGCTGGACATTTGGTAAATTTTCTTAATTTAACTGCTAAATAACATGTGGGTGGCTACCTCCAGCGGAATACCATATTCGAGTTTGATTATTTTATTTCTTCAGCGAGGTCAGTTCTTTTTAGTCTTCTTTCTGTGAGAATTTTGCTCGCTTCAGCAGCCCGCTGGTTTCGAGGTGTTGTCGTTCGTCTTTTGTATTTTTCTGCATACCTGCCAAAATGTTCTCCTTCACCGTTGGTATTTTTAATTCTGCGTATATCCTCGTTTCTGACATACCATGGGGCGTTGACTATTGTTCTCAGTATCTGGGATTGTAGAAATTCTGGTTTATCCATGTGGCTTATTGCTGCTGTCCCCCATAGTGGTATTCAGTACGTCCAAATTGATTTTACCATTGTATTGTAGACTTTTAATTTATTTTCTGTGGTGGGCGTAACGTCGAGTGGGATTTTGCCTCGCCGCGCGCCATGCGCCCGGGCCAAGCGGGCATCCACGTGTCTCTGCACCTTCAATAATCTCTACGACCCACATTTATGGTTACTGCAGAAACGGTCGTTTTGCCACGTAGGATGTTTTTGCGCCGCGAATTCATTACGAATCATATTTTTAACCATCGCCCGGGGTCTCCCGTATTACATTCCCGGCGGGTATACAATGAACATACAATGTATCGACGAGCGTCTGGTTGCCACTTGGCCGCGACTTCCAGAAAGATCGATTGCGATTTGTTCGTTTTTATAAAGAAATCGGCCTACGTGATCATTGGCGCGTGCGGTGTCGTAATCCTAGGGTGGTGGGTATTGTCTTCCCGAAAAACAAAGAATCGGTCTAAGATAGTCAGTCTAAAGCGAACTGTCATTCCGAAAAGTAACATTTTACAAGGTCTCACTCGAACATTCTATCGGTAACTTCCGATACGATTAAAACCAATACTTTCTGTATAAGCTGTAAGTATTAATCTGATATAAAAATATATATATATATATATATATATTTATATTTATATTTATATTTATATGAGATTAACACTTATATATATACATATATACTTATATATACTTATAAGTTATATATATATATATATGAATGCAACTGTATTCTACAGTTAAGAGTAGAATATGTGTAGAAGCATGTGAATGTAGAACACAGCTGCATTCATTGAGCCACCCCGGTTCTACCGGAACCGCACGGGGAGCGACCATTTCGCAGCATCGATTAGTAGAATCGTAGTTACCCCTCTCGCTGACGCGTTCCCCCACGACCGGCTCTCGCCGGGAAAGGTCGTAACAATGTGTTTGATGCCTTGATGTTTTTTTAATTCAGAATATACATCTTTTATTTTTACTGTAAAGTTGCTTAGGTATGATTTGAGTGAGCGGTGGATTTGTTGCAGGAAGTGTTTTTTGATTGTTTGTAAGAGCCTTTCATGGAAATCACTAGTGAGATTAGAAATTAAAGCGCATCACCGAGTTTGCTCAGTTGAGTAAACTTCGCCACGTAGTAAAGTTTAGTCAGTTCAATTTTGACTATATTTTATGTTCAATCAATTTCGTTCGGAAGATTCGATTAGAACGACGTTGCCAACAAGTCGAAATTGGCTGGTTGGCTTCCAGACCACCAAATGAATTTTATGAATAAAAACCTTATAAAGATAACAGTCTGCATTGATTAAATCATCAATACATCGCCATTATAGTTAATTATAAAACTAAGTATAAAATTTAATAAAACTTACTTACCTCAAACATATCATCAATCTCTCTTCGGAACCGATGCTTGTTCTCATAGTTGTGTTCTCTTCTGTTAAATCTTTTTCCACTCTTTTTAACAGATTATCAAAATATTGACATCCGGAAATAATTAAAAACTCTTATTTCATCTCTTCTTGGTTGAGACATGAGAATTCGATACAAACTCAGTTGATCTTTTACGATAAGAAATAACCAATTTCCTCTGTTGATTGTCTTTCTACGACGCCGATAATAATATTTAAATTCATTTTTCCTAACTACAAATATCGGAACGAACGAACAAATAAAGGAAGTAATCATACGCGTGACAGTTGAATTTTCAGAAGATACGGCACTGTGCGAAAGCTATTTTCGGTTATTATTAATTCGGCAAAGATTCTGAACCGATCGAAAAACCATATCTGATGTGAACTGACAACCCGATCTGAACTATCTGTTATACGTACAAAAATTCATCGAATTTCCATTCCTTGCCTGAAGTTAAATAAGATATCGAAGGGTGTTCATTTGAAGCCCGACGATGGGGAGAAGACAGCTGTGAAATCTTTCATCAAAAATAGGCCAGCAGAATTCCGCTGACGGAATAAAAAAAATTTGTTACGCGTCAAAAACGTATCAATGTTAACGACGATTATATTGAAAGTTTGTAGTCAATAAATTATGCTTTTATTCGTCTTCATGATACAGTGTTATTGCATTATTTATTATATTATACTTTATCTTTTGTTTTCATTTCATTTGAATAATTGTTTTCGTACTCGAGATACAAGCGATCGTGCATTAATTAACTCGCATAATATGTATTATCATTAGTCGTTACAGGTATATTTAACGAACAGTCAATGAAATTTGAATAAAACGTATTAAAGGGTGTTAAATGAAAGGTATCAAACGGATCTTCACGCTGAAGTTATTATAGCAAGGATTCGCTAATGTTGCTAAGAAAAATTACATTTCTATTATTTAAAAGTATATGCCTGTATAAATTATAATAAAACAGTTATTGTATTATATTTTCATAATTATCTGGTAAAAAAAGAGTCTATTTTACGCTACTTTGTAAAATACCAAGGACATGAACTGTTTGAGAAAGCGAGGAAAATGTACGTCGTTATATGATTTAATGAATCGTGTAATTTAAATTGTAAGAATAAAGGTCGAGAGTACGATAGAACAAAGGAGATCACCTTCAATTATGCTCTTCGTTTTATTTTAAAAATCTGTATTGCAAGGTACAATTTGCACTTTCTATTATACTTCATTTTGTTATAGTTAAATAACAGAGAATAGCTTTGACATTATTTGAATATATTATACTACAAAGTTGCTTACACACACCTACATGCTTATCTACTTACGTAAATATATTCATTTACATTTCGAATTCTATTTCGTATTGTTCGAAACCATCGTAGCGTCTTTGTTGTGAACTTCCATTAAATAACGAAATGCTCGAACAAATGTTATTTCGAACTGAATACGAAAGAGAATCGAGGAGAAATATCCAAAATTCGCTAATAAAACTGGTTTCTTTCTTTTAGTGACAGACGATGTTAAAGAAATTCTTACTTCTTAGCTGTCCATCGTTGCTGTTTAGCTGTTTCATTCGTTGAATATAGTATAATCTCATTATTATTTATCGTAGCATTTACGTAGCAAGCTTAGTCAAAAAACGACGGTGAGAAACGAGATACTTTAGAAGTCTATAAAAATTATTATTTATTCCCGAAAAAGGCGAACAATTTTTCAAGGAAGACTCATGAAATTATAAATATTAAAAGTCATCTATAATATATTACTCAATCGGTGCATATATTATTCGTTTAACTTCTTTTTTTACTTTTTTAACTTTCGCTGTAAATTTTCTGAACAACCCATAATTATAATTTTCATAACATTTTTGATCGGACGTAATGTCCATATATTTTGACTTTAAACAATTTATTCGCAGAATTTTAAGATCAAAGTAATCGATTTATCCGTTAGATTTACAGCAAAAGAAAAGAGCTAAAAATAAAATTCCACGGAGATATTAATAGAGGAGTTTCACTTTTAAGCACATTTGGATTAAATCCGGGGATTTAACCGTGTGATTAATAGCATAGATACACCGACAGCGGGACAAATTCCTTTCGTCTCTCGTGTTTGTAAATGAAATTACGGAAGCCAATTTCTTTTAGCCCTGAAATAACAGGAAGTACGAGATCATTTATCTAAATATCGCTAATGTGCCACTTGCTTTACTTAATAGTACAATGCAAATTTAACGGATCGGAATTTAAATAAACCCTTGGGACATTTGTATATACTAGAAGATCAGAATGATCTCATAAACTCACAACGAGTATTCTGTTGCATCAAATATTGTTTTATTACCTTTTTAAATATTAGCCTGTTAACAAGAGTTGGTTGCGTTTTCGTGATAGAAAAATAATTGTCTTATTATGAATTTTTGTGAAATTACGAAATACTAAACTCAACGTTTCAAGGAAACAATTGTTCACCCTTTTAAAAGATAATATTAGATCTTATACATACACGAAAGGCAAGTATTGCATTTCAGTTGAAATACATCGAAGTGATTACACAATTTTTGTTATTCCAATTTTTGTATCGTGAAATTAAATTGATTTTAAAAATGAGTTTGATATTGAAAATTAAAATGGTACTTCACTTAATACATCATCAAATATATCAGAATATATGCATATAAATTACGGCCCAGAATTACGTACTGTTTGAAGTTAGGATTTAATTAAACATCCGGTTTTACACATGGCATAATTCAAGCACAATTTCATAAAAGCAATTCTGTGAATGATCCTACGAAATGTTTATTGATTAGGGCTGCACAAAATTTTACGAGATCATACAAGCTACACAAGTGTATTATTTCAATGAGTTATCGAATATTTCGAAAAATTCAAAGAAATTTTATTATTATATATTAAGATCTTTTTTTTTTTATCGTTATACTATTTTTATTCAAAAAAGCATCTACATCTGGTTTATTATTTAATTAATTGCGTTAAAATCGTAGTTTCTCTTTGATGGAACATCATATTTAAATTGGAATACTGTCAAAGGTTTGTGAAAAGGAAGTAAACAATTTCTATCATCAGTTACGTGATATTGCATAACGTTACGTATATCAGTTGCGTAATTTTAATAGAAAGAAATCATAAAAATAACTGTCTATATTCATTTTTATGCCATTTAAGAGGAGTTCAGCCTTTTTATAAATACGTACCATCAAAAAGAAGTATAAAATATAATGTATACAATAGGTAGCAATTTACTACGATCGATACATTCAATCTTCAACCTTACCACATTGCTCCTAGCATAATCGCTCAAAATTAAACTTATCACATACGTTAACATTCAAAATAAATTTTTCGATAATACAATTTTTATTCATAAATGACTTGTATAGTGTATCGCACAAATTATTCACCCCACTGTCTTTCATATATCAGAAATTTAGAACTGCTGATATATGTACGTATTATTTCTTCAATTATCATAAAGTTCCTTACGAAAATTTTCTTAAAGTGCATCCTTGCATGCTGCAACAAGGCTTAATGTCTTAATAATTGCTTGCGAAAGAAACTATACGTGTTAACCGCAGACTTCCAGTGCAAGAACTACCTAAAATTCGCGATCGATAACACGTCACGCAAGAAACGAATGCTGTCACCGGCAGTGACGAGTGAATGGCTCGTACAGTCGGCCGGCGAACATCTTGATTGAAATTTAAAAAGATCAGCCGACAGAATTCGCGCAATGGAAGTCCGTATCAGGGTGGAGGAACGATCATTAACTTCCCTCAATACAAATTCATGACACTTTTCTCGTTTGTCTTCATCAGGTGTGTATAGTGAAAGTATTTGAATGTTCATAGACACCTTTAATGTATGTATTAGGTACGTGTGTCATATGAAACATTTTGAAATTTCATGTACGCTGTAACGAGATAGGATCATCATGACTGTATTAGTAAAATTGGTGAGCAATAGCAGCTATTGTTAAATGGCAAATTGACAATATATCTGGCTTTGAGACCAGGGAGTAATTTCATAGGAATCGTCTTTTGTTTAGTTTGCAGTTCCTTCTTGCTTTCGGATGCAATTTATCAGTGGCCAACGCCCAAACCGCGATAAGTGCACTCTCGTTCCACACAAGAATACACAAAAATCACGCACCAATGCGACTTAAACCCAAAAAAAACAAAAAAATAAACGCAAAAACCGAAAACCCACGACACATATTAGACCATGGCTACGTCGTACCGACGCGTATCGGTACTTTTGCCTAATCCACCCTACAACCGAAATTCATTGTTTATTGTGAATAACATACACATGTAATACTCATCTTCTTGGACAATAAACGTTATAAAAAAAAAAAAAAAAAAAAAAAAAAAAGCACTCTCGTTCCTGTCCGATCACGAAAGTTTTAAGCAACGCGCTGGGCAGCACGGATGGATAGTACTAAGATGGGTGTCCCGCTTGGGAACTCCGTGTGTGGTGTTTGGTTTTTTTTTTTTACATCAGCCCAGTATTTGAACTAGCTAAGAGTATGACACGAGTAGCAACTGCCCGAAGAAGAAGATACAATGGGGCATGAAAGGAAGGACGACCCTGATGAATGCCGACAGGTATTACCGGGGTTTGTCCGCCCTTGAAGCAGTGGAAGTAGGAGGGAGAGGTTTTTAGTGGGGGTATGGCAACACATCCGCCCGAGTCCCCCACATAACCCAGCGGCGCGGGTCACACTGGGCATGCGTAACACAGCATGTTCCCCTCCTCACGCAAAAAGACGTAATATATCAGTATCTTGGCTTAGTCTTCTCCACTGAACCCAATTTCACTGATACAGATAAAGTCTGTTTAACTTCTTTATGAAAGACCTCACGTAATTTGCTTCCAATTATTTAAGAAAATATTTCAACCTAACAGCGGCGAAGCCTACATTCATTTGAACCTAATTTGGCCTGTTACTTTGATGTATACTTGATATCGTGTCCTGTTATCGGATGACTGCTTCGTCCGGAAGGGCGGTCGTTTGATTAACAGTTCAAAGATTGTCTGGATATCGAAACTGAACTTGATTGAGTTTTATAATTGCTTTTTAGTGGAGTTGGCTACTGTGCCCATTACTTTAGCTCCCTCGATTCTTCCAATAAAAAATTTCTTCATTCAGTCTGATCATGCATAATCTTTGTAACGAGTTTCCCTGCATCGTGTAATTTTTCCATGAAGAGTGAACCTTATCGATACCGTCTGGTTCTTCGATCAATGCTGTCATAGGCGAACCAGCAGCTGCTAACGCTGCATTTGCTAATTGTTGGTCACACGGCTATCTCTCGATTTTCCATCCTTTGACGATTTTAAACGAGTTGAAAATATTGACTGCTACGCAAAAAACACGCTTCATTTGCACCGTATTACGAAAGAATATGAAAAAGAATGAACGGAACGAATCGAGAAGCGAAAATATTCTTCCTGTTTGTATTCTGCTTTTCCTTTACTTTAGACGTAGTGACATGTAAAGGATATCAAAGGCAATACTACACGTGCAATCGAACGTAGGAAGCGAATGGAATACAGCCAAAGTAAAAAATATTTGTACAGTAATTGATTTGAAAAGAAAATGTAGAATATCGCTTATTAAGGAAATTTTAATAACTAAAAAAATATGTATATAGTTTTAGGAGTCTGCACAATAATTTGCAGAAAACAGAACATAAGATATCTATGTTCCTTGTGAAAATATTAAAAAATATCTAAAAACTGGCATTGAATTTATCAAATTGACGAATAAATACGCGAAATATTTTTCCGTTCTTCGAAAAGAGCTCTCTCTCTCTCTAAATCATTTCTTTGTAAAATATGGGTTCCTGGAAATATAGGTATTTTTTCTTTCAAGCGGTCTCGTATATTTCCAATAACGTCTTTTGTTTAACTATTGCGTAGGTGGTTTTAAATGTTTCCTAACAAGTTGAACGCTTACGTATCAATAGTATTATTGCTTTGGATTGTTATCTTGCATCCGATTCAGGTCAAGAAATAATTCAAAGAGCTTACATGAGAAGAACGAAAAGATATTTCAGATTATTATTATAAGTCCTTTTTAATTTGATAAATTCAATACTACGGCGGTTTTAAACCGTAACAAAATCGAAGGACAAACCGACTAAATAATAAAATAATTTTACCGGAATAAAGTTACAATCAATTAATTTTAGCGGAATAAAGCTAGCATTTAAAATTAATTAATTTTAGCGGAATAAAACCAACATTTAAAATTAATTAATTTTGGCTTTATTCCGGTAAAATTATTTTATTATTTGGTGGGTTTCTCTTTCGATTTTGTTATGGTTTAAAGCCGCCGTAGTAAAAAATTAATTAATTTTAGCGGAACGAAGCTAAAATTAATAAATTTCGTTTCCTCAAATACAAGGTAATATTTATTACGTACATGTTTGTAGAATTTTTTAAATATTTGTTAACATTTTCACAGAATACATAGATACATCGCTCTTTCTGTTATGATAATTATTTTAAAGGCTTGTAAGAATATGTTCAATATCGAATCCGTTATATTTCTTATTAATAAACGATGTTCTACGATAGTTTTGCTGAAATTAATTACTATACAAATACTTCCTACGCTGATGTTTGTTATAAAATATTACAATACTATAACGAAACATTGAAACATAAATGATTACAGTCATGATACCATTGTTGGTAAAATTTGAAACATACCTACATAGAAGCTACAAGACAATTGCAAACGTGCATTTCGCAAATGGTACATTGATATGTTCGTGCGGTCAATTATTCATATTGTTAATAAGCTTCGCTGTTTGGCGCGGCGACACGTAAATATTACGTTTAAACAACTGCTCGTGCTGTGCTCAATTTTTTAACCTAAATATGTGTGTTAACAATAAATTTCTTGTAACTCACATATCTATATATTTTTCATTTACAATTGTAGTATTATATTGCAACATTAATTTTCAAAACTTTTGTACAACAATATTTGTAGATACAACGTAGTCGAAATCGTCTGTGATAAATATTTCAGTACTTTCATAAATCACTGTACGAGTACATAGACTTTCATCTCACTGCACCTTAAATAGATAGATTGTTAAGAAGAAACGTAGAGACCGTGACGTGCCTATCAATTATCCTCGATCGATCTATTCTTCGAGGCAGAATTGGTTGAATTATCCTAGCTTGTCTCTCGTATCTTTATAATTCTGTATTTATTTTTCTGTATTTTTCTGTATTTTTTTCTTTTTTTTTTTTTTTTTTTTCGTTAAATTGTAATAGAATTTTCTATTTAATTGCTTAATTATACCGAATATAGGTAGCTCTTTGATATCAAACATTCTTCTATCGAAAGGATCGATGGGTAAGATATAAGCAGGAAGTAATTGCTCGGACATGATGAATAGTATGTGATGCATGAACTTTGCAGAATGCAGGGACTATTAAGACGTACAGACGTGCATTTATATGATGCATCGACTTTTATTACTCTGTTAAGTGAAATATAGAACGCTTTTTATTACTCTATTTAGTATATTTCAATGTAAAATTATAAAGCTGAAATGTTGAAAATGTTACGTTTAACGTATAACGAGATATTGAAATATCTCGAATAACGAAGTACGAGTTATACTTTGAACACGATCAAAAATGAGAATGTATTTCGATGTTGAGCAACTCGGCATTGAAAGTCATAATTTTATTAAAATAGTAATAAATATATATTAAATATTACTTATAATTAAATAATTTAATTTATAATTCAGGAAAGTCTATCACGTTATTACTGAAAAAAAGTATATTTATATTATCATAAAGGTTGCGCTGGTTTCTACGTTAATTTAAAAACGTTCATATGTATAAATAAGTAAAATACGAATACGATCAACGCAATTAGTTGCACGTAAAGCTCCACGACTTTATTTACATCATACTATATCTCGAGATAACATGGAAGAAGAAATGTGAGATTTTAAAGCTTTGAGATATTTTCAGTTCGTAGGAAAGAGTATAAATATAATTTATGAAAGTCTGAAATGAAAGTATGAAATGAAAGTATGAAATGAAGGAAATATCCTCTTCTCTTAAAATCGGATAATTTAGAAAAGATTTATCTTCTTTCAGGGCTGACTAAATTTCAAAAAATTTCGTATAACACGTAATGTATTCATAAATCCATTTTTGTAAGCCACTGTATGTTCCATAAACTTTATAACCTGGCAAACACGGAGATGGCACCCCGCTAAGGGTAGCTACCCACAGGCTATATTTCCTTTTTTTTCCCTAATCACTAAAACATCATAAATAATACTTTACCAAATATGCTTCGGGACAAATTGAAAAAACCAAAATAAAATAAAATAAAATAGAAAAAAAAAGAAAAAGAAAAAAAAAGAAGAAGACTATGTTCGAAAACTTAGTTCCATCCTACGCCTTTAGTCTCTCGAGAGCATTCGTCGTCTTTTACAATTACGTTACGTATTTTATCACACTCGGTACGAAAATAATTGCAAGCTGAACGACACGATGAGTGCATGCTAAATTAAAATCAAATAAAGTCTGGCGACTGACAGAATTTCAAAGTAATGATTTCCTTTCTCGCGGGGGCACATTTTCAAAAGGAGGATCAAACGATCCAAACCGATTACAGCTTAATCTTTCACGTTCGATACTGCGTTTCGATTTTATAATCAAAAATTCAAATAATAAAATATTCAAATAATCAAATTCAAATTATAGTATCGGATAAGGTTACCCTGGCTTCCCCTTTCCTGGCTTTACTGGATGTTGCGTTTCATAACACATTATCGTGATTCGCAGAGAAGAAAGGGAGGGAAACATCGCAGAAACTTGATTTTCCCGTCGACGATGTTTTTTTTCTTTCGGCTCGCGCGTTTCAAACAGAATGAAATAACAGAATAATTCACCGGGCAGGTAATCGTACGAGTGGACTTTAAAGTTCTGCTTTGTAAATTGCATACAATTAGCGCGTTCGTTCATTTCGAAACCGTATCGGAAATGTCGATTAAGAGAATTTAATAAAACCTGTAAAAGTACTGTAAGAGGATATACTTCCATATCATCACATAATTGTATGAATTATTTATTTCATCAAATTATATATAGTTCAAGATATATAAAATGATACAGACCAAATGAAATCATACATTTTTTGCGATTTGTAGTGTTTGGTTAGAAACAACGTGCCGTGGGTTTGTTTCGAATCAGGACAGTTCTATTTGATCAAATTCATAGCATCATAATCTGCAACGTAAATTGTATGGCAAACAAGAAACATGTTTTTTTTTTTCTATTTTATCTTATTTTATTTTGGTTTTTTCAATTTGTCCAGAAGGATATTTGGTAAAATATTACAACTTGTTGGTAAAAAAAAAAAGGATAAAAATAAAATATAGCTTGAGGGTAGCTACCCTCGCAGGGTGCCAACATCGTGTTTGCTAGATTATATTTTTTATGAGGCCTATTGGGCGTTCCCTTTTTAGTGAAGAAACATGTACGGGAAATTCTTTCTATAAACGAATATTTTAAAAGATAGGTAGACGTTGGATATATCTTAATAGATGTAAACGTCGTCAATTGATAACTGCAAATCTGAACAAAATATTCTAGATAATATTCGATAACATAAACATATATCAAATATCTTTCCGACATACTTTGCATATTTCATTTGCATAAATATCATACCTATATCTATATTTCTTGTTTATTAGGATATAAAATTAAATTTATACGTTATTTTTTATTTATCTTATGAATTTAAAGAGTGGTTATGATGGCATCGAATGTCTAACTGAATTCTTTTAGATTTCAATACTCGGGAATAGCTGTTAACTGAACTTGTTTTTCCGTACACAGCTAAGGGATCACGCAAGATCCTGTACGTTTCCTGCACGATCACTTCGTGTAACATGGATTACATTCTTTGGCTTTTCGCGCGACGTTCACCATTGCTGTTCGCCTTTAAATTTTATTCGAAGGGAAAAATGCCAGGTACGCGCGTCGAGGCAATTACGGGACTACGGGATAGCAAATTAGATATCAACGACGGAGGAAATACTTCGTATTTTAATGTATATTCGACTCCTTCTTATTGAACTATTCTATGAAATATTTAGATAAATTTTTGAAGATTTTATTTATTACGAATATTTTTCTGCAAATAGCTTTTACCTTTGCAAAATCGTGTACTAAGAATGCACCAGTGTGCGTGTGTATACATGTATTCTACGAAATGCGTAGATGAATTTTTGATAATTTTATTTTCTACGAATATCGTTTTGTAAATAGCGTTTTGCCTTTGCAGAACCGTGTACTAAGAATGCAATGATGGGCGTGTGTATACATGTATTCCATGAAATCTCTAGGTAAATTTTCGAAGATTTTATTTATTACGAGTATTTTTTTGTAAATAGCTTTTTCATTCGCAAAATGGTATATTAAAAATGTAATAATGTGTACATATACGTGTGTGTGTGTGTGTGTGTGTGTGTGTGTGTGTGTGTGTGTGTGTGTACTAGTATTACTATAATTACTAATAATATATTTGTTTAATAATAATAACTAGTGTTTTTAATGTTACTCTATTTATCAATATCTACCTTTTAAGAACTATTTCCAACAGAATAATAATGTCAGTATAATATCGTGTTATCAATAAATTCGGTGTTAAACTAAACTAAACTAAACTAAACTAAACTAAACTAAAGTAAAGTAAAGTAAAGTAAAGTAAAGTAAAGTAAAGTAAACTAAACTAAAACTAAACTAAAACTAAACTAGAACTAAACTAAATCGCAATCTGAACTTTAAAATAAGCAGTGAGAGCTTTATCAAAATCCGCTTTTCACGAGAAAGAAAGCTAACAGCTTGAGACATAGACAAGCTTTTCCAATACAGATTGCAATGTCGATTCGCGGAAGCATCCAAAGAGGAAGTGGACGATTTCGATTCTAAGAAAGACGAAATGCAGCGATTCGATTCGAGGCAGAACGAAAGTAAGAGCAAACCGAGGCCAATTTATTTTTAACGCGTACCAGTATAGGATCATTGCACTTGCCAGCGGATATTATCTGCTTATAATGGAGGATTGATTACATTCCATTCGATCAGTTTCCATATCCCGCGATTTACCTTCCATTTTTAAGCTGTTTCAGCGAATGCAAATGTAGAATGCGTTCGTTCATTTGCATTGAAAATAATACGCGCTGATATTGGAATCTTTATTATTGTTATTTTATCATTGTCAAACCCATACATGTATATAAAACCTTATGTTTAAGATTTTAAATCCACAATTCTTTGATTTACCAAACAAATTACGGGACGAAAATTGCAATGGAACTCGGCGTACGATATTGCGCATGCTGATCTGCTAACCTCGTGCAAAATTCTGCCCGACAACGTGACGTACGAATACGATCTCTTGCTTTACAATAAAACGAATAGAAACTGTAAATGTATTACTTCGTGAAACTTACCTACTAATTACCAACACAGCGCTCAAAAACACAGGGGACCTATTAAGTACAATACGTATCAGGCAGTTAGCTAACTGTTGCAACCTCCTTGAAAACTTTGAAAAGTATGTACGTAAAATGTAAATACGGAAGTATGTGTGGCTGTTATAATATGGTACTAAATTGCAATAAAATTTATTTATTATGTTTTATTTTGTAATTTTATTACCGATAAGGCTCGTTATAACATAAAATATTGGTATTACCTCATGACGAGTACACTCACACAAGCAACTAACCGATCAATAAATTAGTTCCGAAGATAAATTCGATGCAACTTTTATGGTTCTTGCTGTACGGTTTTTTTTACAAGGTTTCCCTGCGGGCGTATTTGGTCGTGATGTTTTCATTGGTATTAATATCGATTCTGTACGTTCGCCCTTTGTTTGAATAAGATTTATTAATTAATTAAATAGGATCAAAAAGCATAAAGAGTCAGTTATCCACTGTATTAAAACCTGTCGAAACCTCCGATATTTCCTATATTTTTAACAAAGTTAAAACGCACGAGAGAATTTTAATAATAAACGTTTTTAACTTCTCTGATGTCATACACAATTTTGTTAATAATTTATTTTTCTACCATTCGCTCTTTACAGCTCATATTCTTTTTATCATATTCCATATATGGTGCTTTGCGTCGGCGTTTTAATCAATATTCTGAATGTTTGCCCTCAGAGAGCGTAATGTAATAATGAAAAATCAGTACGTAGGCGATTCGGTAGAATATAAAGATATTTTTCGATAAAATATAGTAATAAAATAAATAATATATATATGAATATATATGTATATATATAATGTATATATGATTATAGAGAGTATTTTCGCGGTATTGTATTTGTTATAGCATTTACATTTAATATACTTGTATTTTTATGCAAATTCACTTTCTTATGAACGAAACTAAAAATACTTTCAGCCACTAAATATTATAAAGATCATTATACTTCGGATATTCTGTACATTTTTTACATTATATATACTACATGAATGTTTGGATTTTTATGATTTAGGAGACAGTTGTGCAATACACTTCGTCTTACGATTTTTTCTTTCTATTCCTATATCGCTTTCTTAGCTCGCTCGCGTACACTCCATCTTCATATCTCTATGTACGTTACACAGAATTGTTATATTTGTTTGTTTATTCAAATAAAAGTGCTAATATTTGGTGAAACAGCCAGAACTAATTTTAGTTCGTTGTCTGTAACAGTCGATACTGCGCGACTCTCCTCTGCACGATATATTGTAATTAGAGAAATGAAACTTCTGTATGCGATCTTAATTCGATAGCCAGAAACTACAGTATGATATTAATGTTTCGCACGTTAGAATATTCTCTCATAATGTTGCTAATTAGAAAATAAACAGAAATATTCTCACGAAGTTTGTCCAAAGTCGGTCCAATTCGCGAACTAAGGACAGTGATGAAACACACTGCCAACGTCACGGAGATCCTCCTTTGTCTCGAGTAAAGTAATTACTTCATCGCCTCCCGCATTTCGTATGCCAGCCGTTATGTAAATTAGAATTTTGCAAGCGTGCACATTTGTCGGATTGCGGCTTACATTACGCGCTTTACGGTTTATACGACTTTCCACTGAAGAAAAAATGAGAAATTTTTGCCGATTCTGCCTTTTTATTGCTTTCGTATTGAATTGCATTGACCCGCGCTTCTTCTTGCACAGGCGCATGGCACCGGACCGAACGTATCCGCTTGCATCGATTTCCATAGATGCCTTTTTTTTTTAAATGGTGGTTACTTCACGGTCGGCCAGGATTGATTAAATTAAATGAAACTCTCATTCACGCGAAATTTGCTAGCATTTCATGAGAATAAAAATTTGTTTCACCTACAAAGTATCATAATAAGTACTCTGCTTTCGATATTATATATATTTTTTCATATTATCTGCATTCTGTAGAATCTTAAAATTGAATAAAAAAAATGTCTGAACATATACAATATATACTGTAGATGAATCGTTTCTTAAAATTTATTTCTTCTATTTATGTTTATAAAAATATGAATTTGTAAATGATGAACCTAATTAGTTTTCCTAATACAATTACGAATGCTGTGATACGAATATTACGAGTGGTTGGCTCTGACGCGATTCCACAATCGGCCGGCAAAAAAGTAAAATTTTTACGTTAACTGATGGGATAATTGGACGAAGGGCCTACAGCAAAAGACGGAGAATGTAAATTTTAACGAATTTTGAATTTAACATTTTTTCATGTGCTGCCGTCTGTGCTCTTTATCTTTGGCTACGTTGTATTAATTTAAATAGAAATTTCTTCAGTCATATTCACTAGTCGTATGTCTAAGAAAGAAATGTCTAAGAAAGACAGATATCTCGCTCCTACATGTCTGCTTCAACCGTAGAGCAATAAGACAATGTCTGTGCGCTGAAAGGATGAGATACGGAAGTATCTGTTCAGTCCACTTTAGCGTCCGGATTTTTATCCAGTCTAGCTTACGTCCATATCTCCACCAATTCTTGGAAATAAAGTCTTGGCTTGAGCTTCAAGCGTGTCGTATTAAGTTACATCGTCTTACTGCAGTCCACATGCTACTATGTCGAGTATCGTTATTTCGTTCATACACGTTCTTTTCCCTGAAACGTGCAACACAACGAACATTGCAAGAAGACTAAAAAGGAAACACCCAATAGACCTCATAAAAGATATAACTTAGAAAACACGAAACTGGCACATGCTATATTTATTTTTATTTTATTTTATTTTTTTTTATTTACCAACGAGATATAACATTTTATCAAATGTCCTTCAGGACAAATTGTAAAAACCAAAATAAAATAAAATAAAATAGAAAAAAAAAAGAAAAAAAAAGAAAAAAAATCGAATTCTTCGAAAATCGAAAAGTCGAATTCTCAGACTTTACCAATACAGATAATCGTTCTGATTAGCCCTGGATCGTGAACGATCTGTAGATACGTAGATGGACGTTTCTTTTTTTTTTTTTTTTATATTTTCGAGGAAATCCGCACGGTCACCCGCCGCTTCTAGGGGGGAGGGCGGCGTGGTAGTGTCGGATTCCAACTGACTAAAATCTCCACGAAGACTGTCTCTACTGTGTCGAGGGGAGCCCGGGAACCGTTGCGGCGACACGAGTCCGGATCCCCAACCGAGCTGTTTGGTGCCTCCCGGGCGCTGGAAAGTTCAGCGCCTAGCTTTACCTTCACCTTCCGCGTCCTCGTCGACCAATTCTCCCGGGATGGAAGGCTCGCTCCCTCTCCCGCTCCGCCGCCTCCTTCCGCAGCATTGCTAGCTCGCAGAGGGAGGTTACGGCCATCCTGCCCCTCTCGCTCGTCAACAGCGCTTCAAAGATCGCCGGTGGCGAAAGGTCAACACCCCTATTTCCCCGATGAGAGAGTGTGGCAGCGCTGCCCACGCCGGGCAATGTTAGCCGGGTCAAACACGCGGTCGCCTTCTTTCCGATTCGGCGCATATACTCGCCGAAGCATCCATGCCCCGGGAGAACTTGCGTCACTCTATAGGTCAGGGGAGCGCGCCCGAGGGCTCTCAACCCCTCTCAACCCCTCTCAACCCCTGGCGCGCCAGCTCTTGTGTCAAGGCCAGCGTGCCTATCTGTTGAGCAGTACTCGCCGAGCTCACGCCTCCGCATCCGCGTTGCTCGCTGCAACTCTGCCCGGGAGAATCCGGCAGCTCGAACAGCGGAAGGTCAACGAGCAAGGTCACTGTCGCAGCTGCCGCCGCTGAAACGGTGCAAGCATCACCCACCTATGCAGCCTCCCGATCCCTGGCCATATCGGAGCTCCGTAGAGGAGCTTTGCTCGCACCACGCCGGTGTACAGCCTACGCACTTCGACACCGGACCGGCCCAGCCGAGATAGCAGACGTCCCAGGGCGTTCGCCGTCGCCTCGATATAAGACGGTATAAGACGCTCGAAGTGGGCGCCGAACGTCCAGTGACTGTCGAGAGTCAGGCCCAAGTATCTCATACTGGTCCCGACCCGGATCTCTGCCCCCGCCAACCTCAGGCGATAGTCCGCCGGAGGCGTCCCGTAATCGGCCCTCCGGCAAAACCACATCTCCTCGAACTTCTCGGGGGATACATCCAGCCCCAGCCCTTTGATCGCGTCCACCGCGCCGGCCACCGCCAGTTCCGCCAGACGGACGATCCTGCCCCATATCGATTCCCATACTAGCACCAACGTGTCGTCGGCGTAGCACGTCAGCGCCGAGTTCGGGGGCATCGGCGTCCGAAGTAACGTGTCGTACGCGATGTTCCACAGCAACGGGCCCAGTACCTGCGAGACGCCACGGTGCACCGCCCTCCCAATCATCCTTCCGCGGTCTGCCTGCCCAATAGTTCTCCTACTTGCACGCCTACCAGGCGCGCTCTTGATCGTCGAAGAGGAGGTGCACGACGCCATACCGTCGTCGGACCTCTCTCCTCGGTCGCCGCTTGCCGGGCCCCGGGACCTCACTGGTCGCTGCTTCCTCGGCCCCGGGACCTCACTGGTCGCTTGACTTCTTCACCAGACGCTTGAGCGCGTCCGGGGGCCTGATGGTCCACCCCCGGACTGCCACGGTTGCTCAATGACCACGCAATGGGGCCCGCTTTACAACCCGTGGCTGCGCCGGTACTGTGGTATCCCTCCCCTGCACCGTAAACGTTATAAGTTTTATCAGTCATTTCCATAGTTTCTATTCTTTACTCGCCGTGCGAAGGTTAATCTTCAAATTAAGTATCTAGAAAACAGAAAAGTCAAATTGAAAAAAGCCAATGAGAATAAAAAGTATTTAATTCTTTTATTTGATTTTTGAGACAAGATTGAACGTGTCGAATCGTGTGCCTCAGAACTCTACAGCTTTTCTTTAAAACATTGTTTTCGTTAAAATTCAGTTTTCGAGA
This sequence comes from Bombus pascuorum, assembly GCF_905332965.1. Lineage (NCBI taxonomy): Eukaryota > Metazoa > Arthropoda > Insecta > Hymenoptera > Apidae > Bombus > Bombus pascuorum. The sequence goes on along the minus strand of NW_026869742.1, from coordinate 443,146 downwards.
TATTTCGCTGTCAAAGTTAAATCGGGGCACTCTGTATATTTAAAAATAAATTTCTATTTCCTGAGAAATCCTAAAACTTGACATTTCCCCATTTTTCCTGTGAGCTCTTCGCACGTATATGCATATAAAATGCACATCGTTATGTTTGTAATAGAAAAGATAATCTGCTCTTTTATATGCATAGTCGCTGTAGTGTTCTATTGCGATTTCTATACGTTAAACGTCCTCGTGATTTTCCACGAACGGCGTTTTTTAACTTTCATCGGTATTCAGCTAAGATGAATTTTCAAGAAATGGACGCGACAGAAAAGGAAAAAAGTCAGACGCGTAGAATTTTCGCCCATGCCCTCGTAATCTGTGCATAAATCATCCTTTAATGAATAACTTATGCCGACATAGATCCAGAATCTGAAGTATAATTTTAAACTTTCCTGGTAGTGCTCGTTAAGGAAAGAGGTATCGATTTAATATCGGTTGGATAATAGGACGCAACGTCGTAAACGATATTGTGAAAATGAAGTCTGAGGGAATTCGTTAAATTTATCTTTGGAGATATTATTTAATTGAAATATTATGAAATAATATTAAATGAAAAATACAATATATTATGTATACAGCGAATTGCGAAAGTATTTCGATACTTGCCATAGAGGAGTAGACACACCATATATGAGAATATAAAAAATATTTATATAACATTATATAAATATGAAAGGAGAATATCAATTATAATAATACGTATTTAGTATTTATACGAAGCAAATTTCTACTCAAGTTTCATTTCTTCAATGTTGTTCCTAAAAATATGAATTTTTATACTTGTGAAACTTTCGCGAATATAATTTTATCTTTTGATACAATCGGCTGCAGAAGGTGGAAAAAGCCGCGTCAAAAGTGAATCTCCGAAGATGCAGCAGACAAACAGACAGGAATAATGAATTAGATTGCTTGGCGATTTGAACGACTACTTTCTTTGACCTTCGTCAAATAAAGGATTAAACAGAGACACGACATGGAACTTTCGCCAGTGTAGCATCTTCCAATTTCTTCCTCGGTAAACAGAATGTCGAGCAACTTGCGAACCGCGAATAAAAGGACAATTCCTTGTAAAGAGCAAGAAAAAGCTGCAATTAATTTTTCTTGCTCTTAATTTCTCTTCTCCCAAATTAATTGTAGAGGTGCGAAATAATTAAAACGTTTAAACTGTTAGATCTACATTTTAGTCTTGTTTATTCTACTTCGGGGTAAAGTATTTAAGTGAATTATATAGCGAAGAAAAGTATTTATTATTGAAAATTAAGTATACCAATTGAATTAGGTATACTGATCATTGTCCGAAGTATTTGAGATTTGTTTAAAAAATTTGACATTCTTCGGGTCCTGATGTGTGACGTGTCCATATAACGGTTGTCTATAATATAAAATAATATTATTTGATTTTCACCTTTCTATTAAATATTTAAAACTTCGCCTAATTCTGATCGTTATACGTATATGTTATTTTGCTCACGTATAAAACGTTGCTCAAAACATGCCTTCTCTACGTTCATTTACGAGTATTTTAGAAGCGTACTCTTAGAATGATAACCATATAAGTAGAAGACAATAAAATTCAAACGAAGCGATGAAACATTATATTATGTTTTTAATTTGAATATTTTTTTAAATTACTCTGGCTGCGTAAAATATTCATATTTATTTCGAATTTCTCCGAAAGAAGTTTTAATTACGTTGATTTTATGTTTCCACTTTCCTCTTGCATTTCAGAGAGTTTAACTGTCATAATTAGTGATGACGTCCTTTTATCATGTTTTACAAATTCATCGCTCGTTTCTGCAGCTTCATTTTTGTCATTTATTGCGTGGAAATTTCCATACGTACGATACATTTATATCAAAATGTTCCCTCTGAATTGGTGACACGAGAGAAAAATCGCTAAACTGCTTAACAAAATAACCGAATTGTTGGATTCTAGTGAAAATCTGCCGAGTCTTCTTTAATTTCTGAGATCTACAAAATTGTGTCTGAAATTATGCGACTGTCAATTGTCCTGCGTTGCTAACGATCAGCATTATCAAAGTAATGTTAAATATATATATAAAAAAAAAGTAATATCAAAATCATGCATTATTATGTATTAATAAATTATGCTCGTCTACAAAAGACTTTAAGAAAGATGTTTCTTTTTCTTCTCTCGATCTTTATCTTCACTAACTTACTATAATTTAATGATTCGTATTACTTTATTCTACGTTTTTATACCATTTTTTTTCATGCAAATTTATTGTGTTTTATATTATATTTTCTTAAATGTTATAAATTTCCTATATTATATTTAATAACTAATATTTTAGTAATATTCATATAGCAGTATTTTACTTTGATAAATAGTATTTCAATAACGCTGTAAGACCTCCACAATTTCATTTTATTTCATTTTTATTTTAAAAAAGCACAAAAGCTTCGCGAGTCTCTTTCGAAATACGCAATAAATTGCGCCGCACGTGCCGACCTCGCTTTCGATTCTTCGCTACGTTTTATTTGTTCATCAAAGCGACGCAGCGCGCGCATCTACGTCACAGAATATTATGCATTGTAACAGAAATATCGTATGACATTATATTTCATATCGAGATCTTTCTTTTACGTTATGCATTATGAAACATGTATGACTGAATTGGAGATGGAAAAGCAAACAAATTTCGAAACTTTATTCTCATTCGTCGTAGTCACATTTTGTTTTTCATTACGTATCATATGTATTAAATATCAACGAAGATTATCACAGTTCTCCAAAAATGAATAGGGTCTGTTGTTACAAATCGCCACTGCAATTTAATCTATTCATGCATAATTGAAACGGTGTCGATAAAACAAAAAAATTCAAAAAATACTTATCTCGTACGTATATTTGAATATTTATCTTTCGCAAAACTTCACCAACTTATAAATTATTTTTCAGATTTACTTCTCTGGCAAGTTTGTTCGTATTGAAATCCTTTTTATTTAATCACGAACATCCTATTCTATCATAAAATCGGAAACATCAACAAACGTGTGTATTTGTCATGTTTTTCTCCTGTAATCTCCTCTGGAAAGAGTTCATATTAAAAGCTCACGTATTATAGATCAACTAACAATGGTTTAAAAAGTCGAGGGAAGAAATCGTGAAAATATTAAAAGATCTGACTTGGTCGGATTAAAAGGAGGATTCCGGCTTCTCGTCGGTGGTGCATTTCTCTCGAGGTCGCTTGAGGAAGGTCGGAGGGAAAAACGTCTGGAAGGCCGTGTACGAACACTCGTTCGTTGAAGATTTTCCAGAGCTACCGGTGCACGTCGATTTCGTTCGCGTAATTTTTCAGTATTTCACCTCGAATATTTTCTGACGAATATTTCCAGCCGAATGTTCGCGATATTAACTCGTTAAGGACTAAAGTTACGTTAACGCGTCATTTAAAGAATTAGGACATTGGCACTTTGAATTAGATATGTAATAGGTTCTACAATTGCAAGAGTAAATCGTCCAGACTTTGGACTTCAGAGTTAATTTGGAGTTATTGGACTTTCCAGACCTTTCTACGATTCCTATATTTTCGGACTTTCAATCGGAATTTTCGCGCAAAATTTTCCAACTATTTGTTCAACGTATTTGCTGAACGTATTTGCTGAATATTCGACTGTAGAAACTGCACGAATCTAATATTGATTTAATAACAACATATAACTCGTAATTTCTTTTTAGTCGATTAATATTATTCCATTTACATTATTAAATTTACAGCGCGTTTATGAAATTGAATTCCAATTTTTTTCAATATCTTTTTCGTTACGTACAATAAGTTTATTAGAATCCGTAAAATTATATCCGTAATTATTTCTTAATTTGACCATAACAAGAAACTTTCCAAAAGAGAAATGTCTTTAAAAGAAATAAGATGCAATGAAAAAAGTAAACATGGCGAACGATGCTAACGAATTTTCTTTTTGAGTTTGTAATATTAAATAACTTTAAATTTGACGCGTCTTGTTCGTTGACGGTGTTTGAAAATCTTCGGCGGAGACGGCTTCTTGATCGGATGATCAGCTGCCAATCAAAATCCTAACCAGCACATCTCCGATATTAATTATCGTTGATGATAAAATATATAATACTATCGCTTCATTTTACTAGAAAATGTTCCAATTTTACAACAATTTTACAAAAGTAAAAATAATGGACATGGATCTAAGTAATCTCTGGTGCTGGCCATAAAATAAATACGTAGAAATTTGCAAAACGGACATTGGCCACTGGCAAATTATATCGATAGATTTGTATCAATCACGTAGAAAATTCCATTGAAATACAGAACGTTTTATTTCCTATCAGTCAGTTAGCGAAAGAAGCGGTTGAAGCCGTAGAGTAAGCGTTTTTGATCGCGCTGGCAAAATTATTGCACGAACTTTTCCACAGAAACATGTGACCTGGACGTCATTGACGGATAATTTTTTACATCAGATCCACTTTTGATTGGCGTGAGACAGATACCGACGAAAGAAAGTAAACCGTTTTTAAAAGAAATCATAGAAATACCTGTGCCATCAGAAACTCATTACGATGGAACCGTAAGCCACGATGAAGATAAGAAATCATCTGATTCAGAACAGTTTTCGCATTCTATTTCGGATTCTGGTTTCTAAACGTTAAAAACCTTCTAAAGTACTTTTTTTGTTAAATTCAACGATTTATTGAGTTTTGTTTAGATAAGCATTAAAAGGTATTAACAAAATATTATGAAACATTAAGGAAATATTTTTCTTAAAAGAAACTGTCTTGAATGTCAATTAGAAAAATATCGTAAATAAGTTTGGCCAGCCAGCGTCAGGATTGTCGAACTTTTCGTGCGAAACGCGACGTTATCTGTGATTCGTCTCATCTCATTTCCTACTGGCACTCCGAGTGAATCGAATAATTTTTGATAAGACCGCAAATGACGATCGAATAACTAATTACGTGATTTTACGTGTTCCCAAATCAATTATTCTTATGTATTATGTATCGTATTATTACACAGAATGTTAAAACTGTTTCAAACATTTTTGCCAAAAATGTTGCAGGCCAAATAAGTTCAGAGTTTTAAAAGTTCTATCGAACGATCGTATCCGTTTGATTTTGAGTGCAGGAATCACAACGTTATGTCAGTACGTATATTTTTTTACTTTTCATGCTGTATTAAAGCTGTCGGCGAGATTTTTCTGAAATATTGATTGATCGTCTATATGTATTCTATCTATATGAATTTCGGTGGTAGGAAATAATTATTAAAAAGATCCTAACAGATCGATTTTGTTTTTACGATTCGTATTTCGCTTATCAAGTGTTGTAATTATGCAGTGTTTAGAAGTAAATTAAATTAAAGTCTTGTAGTAAAATATCGTATACAACGAGGTTTTACTTAAATACTGCATTTATACACCCGGAAGTTAGATTTCTTAATTACGAGTGATATGCGCTTGTGATTTTCCCAGGCCGCGGAAACATCTTGCTGTTTTATACCGTTTCATTGAAGATACATACACATACCTACACACGTATGTATATCGTTCAACTAGATTCTTCCTGTAAGAGCGAACACTTAATTACCATTTTTCATTGCAACGGACCTCACTGTTATTTCAGCCGATATTAATCAATCGATGATTAATCCTGTGGAATGTTCCGTAATCCAACCCTCGAACCCTGAATAAGGGGAAAGAAACAAACAATCGCATCAACGTAATTTAATTAAAGTTCATCAGACTGTAATCTGATCGTAATTTTATATCCGTTTTAAAGTGTTTTCGTCTGTTTTCCAGCTCAACGTTTACATTTCATTGGATTTCACTTATTATGAAAATGTTAGCAAATGTGTTCTTGTACCATAAACGCAGCATTTTCCAATAGGAGAATACTCGTTTTTTAATATAACTGGCATAATGTAAAAATATCAAAAATCTCTGAAATTTTATTCGTTAGACTACCGATATCTATGCAAATTCATATTTTTATATCTATAAATTAAAAAATATGAAATACCTAATATATGTAGCAGCACATGAGTCAGAGGACAATTCAAGTCATATTGTTTTGCCTCGAAGTATTAATATCGTTAGGAAACACGCAGCATAATAATAAATAAACTCCGGGCAAAACAACGTCGCCGTTACGTGCAATCGTCTTTCCCCCGACGGATGCGATTACGAGCGAGTTAATTATCTAGAGCTATCGAGCAGTATCTATCGAGCATTTATCGAGTATTTATCAGCGATCTTATTTTGCGACTTATACGCTGTACGAGCGTCTCGACGACACCATTTATATTTATTTATTTAATTATTTTAAATATATTTGACGGGTTGCAACAGCAAGCTCTCGCTATTCTATCGATCGCTTACAATCCTACACTGGTAACCCAGTGGTGAGTTGAACAGGAGCAACGATTCTCCACAATTAGTGACACCGTCGTGATTTGAACACACATCTACGTATATTTTAAAACGTTATTTGCTTCAAATTTCTTATAATGATGCATAAAAATCTGTAGTTTGGTGGTGGCCTAAAAGTTTATAAATTTATAACGATGAAAGAATAAAACTATCACTATGTAAAAGAATAAATCGAAGAAATTAACAATTAAATTCACCAAAGGAATAGAAATTTCCAATTCTTTCAGTTTTGAGGAAACTTTGCTAATAAATATCGATTATTTAGAAAGACGCGATAAGAGAAGCATTATAACTGTTACCCCAGGAATGCAACATCGTTTCTTCGAAAGCATAATTTTGTTTATTTATTTTGTTTATTTTCGTAAATTTATTTCGATTCCTGGAGGATTCCTGCAGCACTATTGACACAGCTCAACGTCTTCTCAAATGATTCGTATATTCTTGTAAACTAAGTGATTCTTGTAAATATACTAAAAGGACTTGGATAATAAATTGTAATCGGATACCAAGTAATAAAAATGTGACATTATTTTCAAAAATATGACAAAAGACTCGGGAATATATGAATTAAATGTAATTAATCAAAAACACATTTATTTCTTTTTCTATATTGTAGGATAAAAACGTTTAATTAAGATCGATACGTACAATATGAGAAGAAACAATCAAATGAAGTAATTTACTATTAATTAATTGGTTTCTTGATTAAAATATAATAATGTAATAATATTAGTAAACATTACTGTAATTCATTAGTAAACATATTATCACGATTAATTAATAAATGGAATAAAAATATAATATGCAAGTGAAGTATCATAAAAAGAAATCTGATCGTAAATATCGGAAGTGATAAGAAGCGAAAGAAATTTCCTCGCGCTAGTTACGTTCTAATTAATCAAACGGTTCGTTGAATAAGCGATCATTCGAATAATCGTGTATCCGTTAATCGTAGAGAGATCGTCGATTTTCATTCAAGTCACGATTATCATTTGCTTATTACCGTCAATTTGCTATTATGTCAATAGCTTATCGTTGCAGGAAAGTCGAACGTTGCACAGCTTCGTGCAATCGTATATCATTTTGATTTGAGAAAATTTAGTAACAGTGGTTGTTTTCAAAATATTACATTCAAGGTATAAATGTCGAATTGGAGAATAATATAAAACTATATAGTTCATATAAAACATGAAAAGATTCTCTAATTTTTGTTCTTCTCTTTTTTTTTTTTTTTTTTTTTTTTTTAAGAAATATTTTTGTATGAAACAGTTTAATATGAAACAGTTAAAAGGGAATAACCTGACAGATTCAAAGATATGAATCTTTCAAAAATAGATGACAAAAACACAGTAATTTGTAAGGAACGATTAACATTATTTGTATAATGATCTTGTTAATATTTTTTAACTATCCAAGAAGCTTTAATTATCCAAGAAGTTTTAACTGTCCAAGAAGTTTTAACTACCCAAGAAGCCAAGATTTAGAAGCTCATTTAACTCGAAAATAAAATGACAGTATAATTTTCATATAGAATTGCTTGACAGCGTATTTTTAAATTACTCTTCCATAAATGATAGATAATATGGATTATCATGGTTTTCATCTCAGACCTTCATATATCATTTCAGCCAATTTAGTTGGAATTTCCTCGATATTTTTCTGATTACCATTTCTTTCCATCGTACGATCTTCTAAAATTTTATGAAATTGAAATATTTTGAATCGTTGAGTTTCTATTTCAATAAGATATCGTGCTTTTTTACATATAAACTGCATCAAATTCTTAAAAGAAACAGGAAAAGATATACTGATATACACATTGGAAAATAAAAATCTATTAAATAAGAAAATATTTAAAATACGAAAATTTCACCAAGCTTCTTTACATTCCAATTACGCTATAACGATTTCTTAATCTTTAAAACATTGCAGTTCCGATCCATCGATTCCCTCCTTTAAAATTCAGGTTACTGCATCTCGAAAAATGTATCTCGAAAAATAGATCATTGAGCGGAAGAGGCGCGACGCGTTCCATCGGGGTCTAGAGGCGAAGTAATTTTGTGAAATTTCAAGATGGTGTGTGCCCTGGCCGCGTTTTAGCCTTGGCATTGGAAACTTTCTCCGGCGATCGAACGGTTCCAGCGGTTTTAAGCCCTGTTCTGGTTGATTTGCGACGCCGAAACTCATCGACCCGACCGATGAATGAGAAAACGATCGGAAACGAATTTGCGCCACCGACGTTGCTTACTAATTTTTCTTTTTTTTTTCTTTTTTCTTTTATTTTGGTTTTTTTACAATTTGTCCTGAAGGACATTTGGTAAAGTGTTATATCTTATTGGTGAAAAAAAAATTAAAATAAAAATAAGTATAGCGTGTGGGTGGCTACCCCCAGCGGGGTGCCAGCTTCGTTTCTTCCAAGTTATATCTTTTATGGCTTACTAATTAGCGTATGAATCGATCGTTGCACTACAAGCTTAAGCATGAAATATAATATAACGTTTGCTATGTTAATCGCTTTCTGTTTTCACTTTAAGAATTTTTCTATACGATCGATCAACAATTTTTCAGTACAGCTCTGAAATGACATTTTTTCTGGAATTATGCTCTTCTCGCAAATGAAATAGTGCATATGCATCAGCTAGTTAAAATTCTTCTGGTAGAGGCAATAATAACTTATTATTAGTAAGTAATAAATATTAGTACATTTTCGATAACAATTTTAGCTACTTTTTTAATATTCGTAATACTTTTTAAAAAAAACATTTAATTAATGTAATAAAGCATTGGATACTTTATCTAAGGCGAAGCTATTTTGATAGATAAATTTTAGTTTAATGAAAAAGCATTTTTAAATATATACAATTTTTATCCGGATGAAATTTAATTTAGCATTGTCCTGGCAACAATGTGAGATTTGGCTTACATGAATGTTATCTTATAATTCAAATCGTAATACAAAATATTATTATAATTGTATCATCTATAGTTCAGCACAATTATTGAAAGTTTTCAATAAAAATATGTATGTCCTCTCCAACATTTATTTGATCGTTACTTCAATACTTGTTATTTACTATATAAATAATTGTATAGATTATTAAATAATGAAGAATTTAACTGAAGGAGAAGAAAACAAAAGTAACGTAGAAAAATAGTAATTAACATTTCAGTAGTGCAACATAGTGTTCAGCAGAGAAAAAGAAATAGGAAAGGACAGTACCGGTGAAAGTACAGACAATACGTACCGAATTAGACTTGTCACCATCCAGTGGCATCCCTACGTTTATGGAAATACGAACGACGATCACAGATAGAGATGTAAACGAAAGGCCAAAGGCAGCGAGGTCGAATACAAGGAAAGCCATGGTAAAGCCGGAAAATCTGTTGCGCGGCGTCATCAACGCATCAACAATACCAGCAAGTCCTGTCAAACTGGCAACTCCGTCTGCGCACATCTGCAAACTCTGGCCGAGAGACTTATAGGGCGTCAGTAGAACTGTGAAGACCAAGGTAATCAAACCTGAGAAACATTAAAATCGATTTATATTATAATGTGTTTTAGCATGATAACAATTAAAATATGATTCAATTAAGTTTTAATATATAAATGTAAATCGTATATAGAGTTATATAAGTATAATAAGATTACCATTACATAAGTTTAAAATACCAATTAAAAAGCACGAAGTATATGAGATACTCTGATTTGAAAATTTTCTTTAATTTTTTAAATGTGTAAAATTTTAAACAGTCTTCAAAATTAGAAAGCAATCTATATTATTAGGATATTTAAAAAGCTTGGGAAACCTTTTATTGCAAAGAATTATACATATACATGGTTATCTTAGTTTACTTTCACTTTAGAACTTAATCCTTCTAAAACATAGTAATCAACTTTTTGAAACATTTTTAAATCAATTATGATTCACAATGCAATGTGAAAGATAAAACGTGTGTCTTCTTAAAATATATGAAATTGGTTTAAGAACTCTCTTATTCTACAATGAGACTCACTTTTGTCTCTTATACAAATAACAGAGTACACATGAACATTGAAATAATTGTATTCATTAGAGTGTCGCCAGAAAACATCGAATAACAATGAATTGCAGCGCTGCAATTCTCTACGGTTTGCAAACCCGCGGAAAGAGTTACACAAGTATGACCTTCTAAGTGAAATGTTTTCACTTTTACGCCGATTTCTATGCAGTTTGGAGAAATGTATGCTCGGCCGGTCAATGGAATTCGTGTATTTTTCATGTATAGAAATCCAAACCAATCAAGATACTAAGCATGCTCGAGTTACTTGTTCATGTACTATATGATAATTTCAAAAATATTTTTCCTTTCTTATCGTAAGTAAATGTTTTCTAATATTATTACGGACTCGATGATCAGAACATCAAGTAATCAAAAATTTAAAGATGCGCCCTTGCAAGAAAAGATTTGAGAAACATTGAAAGACATTGAGAAACAAGAACTGTTACGTCGACCGACTCTCTACCTGAGCCGGACCTCACAGCGCGGACGGATGGCAGCCAGATGCCCGCACATCCTTATCGCATACTCTTGAAAACACTCGCAGCCTGACTATAAATCTCAGAAAACTCTGGCGAAAGTCTTTCATCGCAAACAAGGACTTTTCCACGAAAGCGTTTTCTAAGGTTTCTGGTTAACGTCTTGAAAACTCGTGAACGCTAAGTGTTCACACGTGCGATGCCTCCTACTCCCAACTTTCCATCGAGGGTGGCTAATACCCTTCCTAGTCTATCGATAGTCTTACTAACCAATAGAAACAATTTCTATTACCCTCACTTCTCCAACCAAAAACTGTCATCAACAAATCAGATGATTCCGTGCGTTAGACACACCCTTCCTTAGCTCACCTCCGACACAGCATCGTCACGATCAAGTCAGTTCGTCTTCGTCCTCAAATCAGTCACTACGTCTACACCGTAAGGTCGCAATCTAACATTCGAACCGATCAATCGCAGTCGAAAACTCTCTGTACGGTCGCGTCCAAATTAATCACATTGTATAATATCTAATTCGAACACTCTAGTGGTAACCTCCGACACCATCTAAACCGATCTCTTATATACATTGTAAGTGATTCTGATATAAATATATATATTTATTCTACAATAGTAGAATACGTTGCACTCATTGAATCATCCCGGTTATCCTAAACGAAACGCGGGGAGCGACCATTTCGCGGCGTCGATTAACCGAATCGTAGCGAGAATTTACGACTCTCGCTGACGCGTTTCCTCGCGACCGCGTCTCTCCGCGAACGGTCGCAACATTTGGTCCTTCGAGCCGGATCACGTGTCAGTGAAAAGGTGGACTTATCAGTGAACATACAGTGCCACGTGAATCCATCATAATTGGCGGAAGCGTTACCACTCCAGCGAGGCCAGGCGCATCACCTTCGAAGAGGTACAACCCGTTGGTCGAAGAACGCAACCACTCAACCTCCCGCCGCAGCGGGACAATCAGCAACATCGCAAGTACAACCATTTCAACTTCTCTACCATTGTGTCACCTTCGGGAAGGATCACCTTCCTCGCGAAGCGCACATCAACCACAGTCCGCTGCATAGTAACAAGCGATATCTTGCCGTCGGAACAACGTCGGTCTCATACCACAACTCCAAGGTAAGCCCAATCAAAGTATCGAAATCAGCAATGGCGCCCAATCTAGAAGAGCGCACAAAACAGTTGATATTAAAACGAGAGGCGTTCAGAAAAGAATTAGAGATAGCTCGCGCAATACTCGACAGTTATGAGGAAGGGGGCCCTATCCACACCATCCAACGTACTTTGAAAGAGTTAGAGATAGAATTCGCATCATTCAAAAAGAATCAGTGTGACCTAGACGATAGGGAAGAAGGCCCGACACAGCAAGATCGCGTGAATTTACAACGGACATTCTATACTATCTTCGGGGACGCGTCGGCCATCATTGACACCGCAACGAAACAATCAGAGCCGACGATCCGAGTTCCGACTTCGAACATTTCCTCGCCGGAACCCATCGAGTTGCCAAAAATTCAGTTACCCACGTTTTCGGGTGCTTACGAGGACTGGCCAGGTTTCGCGAATCAATTTCGTAACACGGTTCACGACAACCCACGAATCGACGACTGCAAACGTTTGACATATCTTCGATCCTGCTTAACGGGCGCCGCGGCGCTAACCATACCATCTTTGAATAACGTAGCAACCAATTATTCCGCCGCGTGGGCAATACTAGAGAAAAGGTATAACAGGCCAGAGAAGATCGTGCAGAGACACCTGCAAGAGATATTCAACACAGGCCTCGCATCGCGCACAGCACACCTAGACCTGCAATCCTACGCGACCAAACTAGAATGGCATTACAAGGCATTAGAGTCGCTCGGACATTTGACGGCAGACTCCGTGCTATTATATCTATGCACCTTTAGATTAGACCGGGATACCGATCTCATCTGGAAGGATAAAACACAACACACACCGTTCCCCACATTCACGGAATTCCTCAATTTCTTGAACGATCGGAGTCTACTCAGCGAACCCTCAAGGACGACGCGCCAGCCACGCGGGCAGGCGTTTGTCACATCACGATCGTCATCAATTTGTCCAATGTGTAGCGGACCGCACAAGATCTGGACTTGTAGAACCTTTAGAACGAAAACCATCGAAGAGCGCATCAGGGCCGCCGAAGAAATATCGGCATGCACCAACTGTCTGACGACAGGACATACACTCCCACAGTGTTCCGCCGGGTCCTGTCGCATTTGCGGACAACGTCATCACACCCTTCTTCATAGATCCGATGCTCAGACTACGGATCGAACCAATTCCAGCAACGAAGAGCCCGCAACGACACCCCCAGGCAAAGGCAGAAGTCCTTCGAAACACCCAACTAGTACATCACCCAATCAATCGTACCCTCGTCCAGTATCCGATATCCAACAACAAATCACACAATGACAACCACAGACCGACGCGACTCGGAAAACCGAATCACTGCTCATAGACTTTGTCACCACATTACCCAACGACCTGTTAATATCTGCACGCATCAACATTTTAAACGATAAAGCTCAACCAGTTCGCTGCCGAGCATTGTTAGATACCGGTGCTAGTATGAATTTTATTACCGAACGCCTTGCAAACTCTTTAGGACTTCCGCAACAGAAGTGTTCCATCTCAATCAAAGCCCTCGATGTTTTATCCACGACGTCAAATCGTTTTATTACAGCCACGATCACATCCACTAACGGAACCTACCAACGCACCTTAAAATTTCTCATCATACCAACAATTTCGACATCCATTCCGGATCAACCAATAGACCGATCAACAATCCCAATACCCAAGAATATCCATCTTGCCGATCCAACATTCCATTTACCATCCCCAATCGATATTTTGCTGAGCTCAGGGCCCACCATTGCATCACTATGTGTCGGCCAAATCAACCTTAATCCGCCAACAGGCCCCGACCTCCGTTTACAAAAAACACACTTCGGGTGGGTCATCGGGGGGAGCCCGGTCTTCCCGTCAACGGCCAGGGCATTTCACACCTTCACAGCAGATCTTGAAACGGATCTTACTCGCTTTTGGGAACTCGACGAGGGACCACAAACAAAACACGTGTCAGAAGCGGATCGACAATGCGAGGAACACTTTCAAGCGCACGTCCAACGCACCAGCGAAGGGCGATACATCGTCGCACTCCCGTTTAACGACAAACTTTCCTCACTCGGATCAACTAAAACAATGGCGATGAAACGACTCGCCTCTCTTCAGCGCCAATTCCAACGCGATCAGAAATTCGAAGCAGCATATCGGGCGGTAATTCAGGAATACTTGGAATTAGGGCACATGACGACAATCGCATCACATCATCAATCAGCCGATGAACACTATCTGCCACATCACGGCGTAATCAAGGACTCGAGCACATCTACAAAGCTCCGCGTCGTGTTCGACGGATCCGCACCGAGCACCACCGGAGTTTCTTTGAACGACACCCTTCACACAGGACCGAAGTTACAAGAGGACTTATTCGATATTCTCTTGAGATTCCGCTCTCATCAGTATGTTCTCACGGGTGATATCGAGAAGATGTATCGACAATTTCTCGTACGCCCGGAAGATCGTAAGTATCAGAAAATTTTGTGGCGCAATTCGAACGGCGAAATCGAAACTTATCAACTCAACACCATCACGTTCGGCCTGTCGGCCGCACCCTACCTAGCTATCCGATGTCTCAAACAATTGGCAAACGATGAAGGACATCGATTTCCGCGAGCTTCGTCAGTCCTGCAGCGGGATTTCTACGTCGACGACGCCCTTACCGGGGCTGACACGATGAGCGAGGCGTTGTCAATCAGAACAGAACTCACCGAACTTCTCCAACTGGCCGGCCTGAAAATCAGAAAATGGGCATCCAACAACCGCGAACTACTCAACGGACTATCGGACCACGACATAAACCAAAACCTACAATTGGGTGAGTCCCAACCATTAAAGACACTTGGAGTTTATTGGAGGTCCTCCGATGATTCAATCCTTTACTCAGTCGCCGCCATGGCCAATATTCCTCACGTTACCAAACGATCGATCAGCTCCGTAATCGCTAGGATTTACGATCCTTTAGGACTACTCGCGCCAGTAATTGTTCGAGCAAAAATATTACTACAGAGAGTCTGGGCACTGAAGGTCGATTGGGATGAATCACTTCCCGCAGATTTCCATTCCGAATGGAGCCGCTATTATTCCCAATTAGCGCTCCTGAACAATATCTCGTTCCAACGCAAGGCAATAATCGGATCCGCAAAAGAAATCGAAATGCATGGTTTCTGCGATGCAAGCGAGAAAGCATACGGAGCTTGCGTTTATCTACGAACCATTAATCCTGACGGCCACGTGCAGGTCCAGCTTTTAGCCGCAAAATCAAGGGTAGCCCCGCTCAAGTCCCAAACCATTCCTCGGCTTGAATTGTGCGGAGCCCTTCTTCTTACGTCCCTGATGTCTACCATACAACAGGCTCTATCGCGCAATGTGTCTCGAGCCGTCTACTGGACCGACTCCACCATCGTCCTCCATTGGATAAGCACGTCTCCTCACACACTGAAAACGTTTGTGGCCAACCGAATCTCCGAAATCCAGACTAGAACTAGTTCGCACGATTGGTGCCATGTTCCGACCAACGACAATCCCGCGGATCTAATCTCGCGAGGACAAACGCCTGAAGAATTTCTACGCCCGACTATTTGGCAACACGGTCCTGAATGGCTCCAACTATCTGAAGAACACTGGCCGACATGTACACTGCCACCACTAACGGAGTTACCGGAACAAAAACGAGCAACCTGTATGTCCGCAACCCCCGCCGATCATGGATTTCTAGAAAGGTATTCATCTTGGCCTAAGTTGATCCGGATCATCGCTCGCTGTCTCCGTTGGAAACATAAAAACAATCCGACTACACCCATCACGGCAACTGAATTAAATACAGCCCACAACAAGATCATCAAACTACTGCAAGGCATCTATTTTTCCGCAGAAATACGTGCGCTCCAGAAGGATCGAGACGCAACAATAAAGGGAAAGCTCACGCGACTCAACCCGTTCATAGATAAGGAAGGCATATTACGCGTAGGCGGCCGACTTAGTCATTCACTGATACCTTTTCCTCAAAAACATCCGATAATTTTGCCTAAGTCATATGTTACAGCACGCATCATCGATCATGCACACAACGTCCACATGCACGCAGGAACACAAGCTACGCTGTACGCCGTACGACGAAGATACTGGCCCATCGACGGTCGAAGTCAAGTTTGGCATACGATCAAGAGCTGCGTCCGTTGCTGCCGCGCTCATCCACCGCCGGTGGATTACATTATGGGTGATCTACCTGAGGCGAGAGTGACCGAGTCACGCCCATTCACGAACGTCGGCGTCGACTACTGCGGACCATTCCACATCAAGGAAAGGAGAGATCGCAACCGCCGCCAGGTCAAGGCATATGTTGCCATCTTTGTATGCTTAGCGGTTAAGGCGGTGCATATCGAACTCGTCGGCGATCTCACTAGCGAGGCCTTCATCGCCACACTCCGAAGATTCATCGCTCGACGCGGGTTTTGCTCTACCATCCATTCGGACAACGGCACAAACTTTGTTGGGGCGAACAACGAATTACGTGAGCTTCACGAACTCCTACGATCGAACGATCATAATTCCAAGGTGGCCTCATTTCTGTCAGATAAGCACATTGAATGGCATTTTATTCCCCCTCATACCCCGCACTTCGGCGGACTCTGGGAAGCAGCGGTAAAGTCATTTAAACGTCATCTCAAACGCGTAATCGGCAACGAGTTACTCACCTTCGAACAATTCAACACCCTCATTATTGAGATCGAGGCAATCCTCAACTCACGACCGTTAACTCCGATATCCTCCGATCCGAACGATCTCCTAGTCCTCACTCCCGGCCATTTCCTCATCGGCGATTCACTAATGAGTTTACGGGAGCGAGATTTCAGAGACGTCCCTTCCAATCGGCTCTCCAGATGGCAACATCTTCAGCAGATCAGGCAACATTTTTGGAATCGCTGGCATAAGGAATATTTAAACGAATTGAGCAACCGCAGCAAATGGAACAAAGGTGGGCACAACATCCAGGAAGGCGCAATCGTCATCCTCAGAGAGGACAATGTGCCCTCTATGCAGTGGCCTCTGGGACGAGTTATCAAGGTCCATCCAGGCGACGATGGTGTCATCCGAACGGCTACGATTCAAACGGCGAAAAACATCGTGGATCGAGGCATCAAAAGACTTGTCCCACTGCCAATCCATCCTGACTTCAAGGAATCCGGACAATCAGCAGTTGAGACGAGGGGGCATTAGGATCCCAACCACGCCGCGACACCCAACGTTCATTACCTACCAAGGAACATCACTGGGAGAACTCGAGTCGGGCGACTCATCGGGGGGAGCCAAGCCTCCCAATCAACTACAGAACCCCGCATCGTGTCAAACGAAACAGCATCAAGCAACACTGGAATTCCGTTCAACGCTACCTCTTGGATCAAGCTGGTCCACTACATTCCAGGACCGAGACGGTCCACGATCATCCAAGGACACTTCCTGGGTCAATAATCACAACCGCAAGTTTCCGTACAACCACAAGGATCACGACGGTCGAGACTCCGACTCCCGAACAGGACATAAACAACATACTTGTCAGATTATCATAACTCTGTTATTTTTCCAGATATAATCTGGACTCTCCGAGTGGAACAGCATCCGTTCATCAGCCTCGGAATCAACCACTGCAAACCATTTTATGTCAACGAGCAAAGGGATCGCAACCGCCACAAAATCCAAAGTCATCGCTCTTCGACAGGGATGCTCCATCCAACTGTCTCCAGCTAGCATCAAGCGGATAGTACCACTACCGAGCAGATCGACACCAGATGACTCCGACCTGATCAGCAGCAACGCGATCTAATGCGAGATCCACCTCATCTAATCAATCACATCATTTTGATCGGTACCCTCTCAACGGGGGGAGGATGTTACGTCGACCGACTCTCTACCTGAGCCGGACCTCACAGCGCGGACGGATGGCAGCCAGATGCCCGCACATCCTTATCGCATACTCTTGAAAACACTCGCAGCCTGACTATAAATCTCAGAAAACTCTGGCGAAAGTCTTTCATCGCAAACAAGGACTTTTCCACGAAAGCGTTTTCTAAGGTTTCTGGTTAACGTCTTGAAAACACGTGAACGCTAAGTGTTCACACGTGCGATGCCTCCTACTCCCAACTTTCCATCGAGGGTGGCTAATACCCTTCCTAGTCTATCGATAGTCTTACTAACCAATAGAAACAATTTCTATTACCCTCACTTCTCCAACCAAAAACTGTCATCAACAAATCAGATGATTCCGTGCGTTAGACACACCCTTCCTTAGCTCACCTCCGACACAGCATCGTCACGATCAAGTCAGTTCGTCTTCGTCCTCAAATCAGTCACTACGTCTACACCGTAAGGTCGCAATCTAACATTCGAACCGATCAATCGCAGTCGAAAACTCTCTGTACGGTCGCGTCCAAATTAATCACATTGTATAATATCTAACTCGAACACTCTAGTGGTAACCTCCGACACCATCTAAACCGATCTCTTATATACATTGTAAGTGATTCTGATATAAATATATATATTTATTCTACAATAGTAGAATACGTTGCACTCATTGAATCATCCCGGTTATCCTAAACGAAACGCGGGGAGCGACCATTTCGCGGCGTCGATTAACCGAATCGTAGCGAGAATTTACGACTCTCGCTGACGCGTTTCCTCGCGACCGCGTCTCTCCGCGAACGGTCGCAACAAGAACAGAATGTTAAAGAAATTATTACATTCTTATTGAAAAGCTTTGGCGCTCCTTAATACTAATATTTATAAAATAGTTCAAACTAAATTACCTTCTGTCTTTTATTTAAAATAAGAAAAAGTCATGAAATATATGGAATAGATAATATTTCGGAAAAATTTAATTCGACAGCAGATCGTGATCAATTCGGATAACCAAAGTCCTAGGCTTGATAAAAATATAGATCTTTTGTGATTGTATGTAATAAATTGTTCGTATTTAAATAAACTACAGGTTACATTATTATTTAAATAAGTACAGAATTATATAAGGAAGAAATAAATATTGTAATATCTGTTGTTTAATTTTTGTCATATTTGTAACATATAGTAATTATTAAGAGAACTAAATGCTGCTGACGAATAAAAATTAATGTAAAAATTGCTTGTTAAAAATTATCTACATGTATGAAAATTACTTTGCTCTTTTTATAAATTATTTATTTCTTTTTTCCCACAGGCTGATTATATTAACATTTGAAACTTCAAAAATTAATTAATCTGATTGAGACATTTTAAAATATTCCTCCTAATAATTAGATAAACTACTTAAAATAATTACCGTGTTTGATATTTGCAAAATAAAGTATTAATTGTAAAAGAAATATCATATTTAGTATGTTACAGCATTTTTGCTGTAATTTTTGTGATATGAACGATTTTGAGAAATAGATTTTCCAGCAAATAATTCCCTAATTGAGTGATATAAATATGTATCATTAAACTAAAAATTAAGTAGAGTACGTGTTAAACTAATTTTATAACTGTATCTTGTACTGTATTTTTATAATTTTGTTTTTGATTCTCTCTCTCTCTCTCTCTCTCTCTCTCTCTCTCTCTCTCTCTATTTGCATTTCATTCATTAAAATATTCAGACTCTTTGATCGAGATATCTTTTCTCCTCATTTCGTAGCAATCAATACGGATTATTATATATCATAAAGGATGACGAATAACAAATGAATCTGTACTTACATGTGTATTTACATGAAATTAAATAACTGATCACTGATCAATAATGACGTTAATTTAATTAATCTAGAATGCGCTATTTGTCGATATTGAAACGGCTGGCAAACACGTTTGCTGTGAATTTGTAATGTTATTACATAATTGGATTAATTCCGATGAAACAGGTTCTTCCTGTCATCCGGATTTTAATCGGTTTTCGGTTATCGAAGTTATCTTGTTATTATTCAAGTATGTAAATAATACGCAAATAATGTGTCGTTGTTGAAAATTAGATTTGTTAAAGAAGATTGATAATTGTACTTTATTTTATAGTATATTGTATGTAATATAGAATCAATTATTCGTTTTTTAATCAATTTTGATGTTAACATTATTTATAAACGTCTAATTAACTTTCTAAGCAATATTATCTTGTCTAAATGGTTAATAATTGCAGAAATTTATTTGAGAACTTGAGACGGAGCTGTTGATAAAAGAAAAAGCTATTACTTTATTGCTGATAAAATCAAATATTTAATTTTCTAATGTAAAATTTGCATATAATACAACGAAGGAAATTTAACATTTTTGTAGAAAATAACAAGCTTCTCTTTAATGATAATCTAACAGTAATGAATAATATATATGTTTATTAAATTTATTCTCTACTTAATTTTATTATTAATTTAAGAAATCTTGGAATAATTATCGAAGTAATACATGTGTATACAAAATTATATTCAAACGTAGATTCTATTGTAGTGGAAATCAAATACGCATCCCAAGTATGTCTACTTTCCCTTGCTATACACGCGCCATTTAATTATTTGTTTCTAATATCTTGTTCGTACGTCACTTACGTTGCACAATCCTTTGGGAAATATTTTTACTGTACGTATACTGGTATCATTTTAAAAATTGCTTTGCATAAAATATAGAATATATATAATATATCAATTTTTATATTACATATTACGTATAAAATATATAATATATCATATAGAAATGCTTGTATATAATTCAATATAATTATTTGTATATACCATAACGAGTTTTACTTCTGTTCCTTTCTACAATATAGGATTTAAAAACGTATTTCCTGTACCTTGAAGATTTTATAGATTGTTATAGAACAGCTTTCAGATTATTGTTTCTGAGTAATAATCATACCATTAAACAAATTATTCTATAGCGCGTTCCAATCTATTTTGTTATCACAGAGTTCAATAATTCCAGAAGTTACTTTCTGATATCAATCACTTCTGCAAATTTATCATACTCTTCAAATAAACATTGATATACCGATAAATCTCTAAAAGTAAAACTACGTTTATAATAGTACATTAGTACTTTATTCAGAATAATTATACGCTTTCACGAAAGTATTTCAACACTTATTGCAAAGAACTTTTATGTTCATATTGTATGTTGAAAGTCATTAACATTACAAGATGCCACTATCAGTATTATATCGAATAAATTTGAAACCAATCTAGAAATGTACATAGGAGTTACAAGATATTTATCGTGAACATGCATTTAGTAAAAACTTAGTATACAACATGAAACTATCTTAAGCATATAATAAGTATTAAATATGGTGCCGCTGAATATTGACGCTTATTAATATAATGGATAATGTTATTGAACGCTTAAATACTTTTCTGGTCTTTGTGAAATATAACTTGGGTATTCAGAAACAGGAAGCGACTTGCGATGTCGATAACGTTTTCATATGCTGTTAAGGTGGGGATCGCTAATTATTAAAAGGTTATTATCAAAAAAAGTTTACACAAAAGAACGTACTTTTCGCATACCATTTATATTTAATAGAGCGTGAATAACCGAGACCTTTTTTCCCAGGTAACCCAAGTAATCTACATTTAACCCAGATCCAACTTAAACTAATTTCGAAATAAATTAAATTAGATTTAGGTCAGGTCAGATCAGACATTTTTTAAGGTGGAAATCGCTCCTTCGCCTATCCTTTTACTTATTGATGCTACAATATCAAAATATAAAATAAATTTCAAACAAACTTTTTTTGATAATAACTTTTTAATAATCTGTGACCCGCAACCGTATGAAACCTTTACAAAACTACCCGAGGGGATGACTTCGGCAACATATTAAAAAATATCATTTAATTGCCATATATATATTCCCAGATCTAAGAAACTCATTTCGAATTAATTTAAATTAGATTTAGGTCAGGTCAGGTCAGATCAGACATTTTTTGAGGTGGAAATCGCTCCTTCGCCTATCCTTTTACTTATTGATGCTACAATATAAAAATATAAAATAAATTTCAAACAAACTTTTTTCGATAATAATTTTTTAATAAACTGTGACCCGCAACTGTATGAAACCTTTACAAAACTAACCCGAGGTGATGACCTTGGCAACATGTTAAAAAATATCATTTAATTGCCATACATATATATCCTAGATTTGTTTCAAATTTTACAAATATAATCATGATAAGCGAGTTTGCCATTTATAGCCAATACTAATTAAAAATCCAAAATGTTTCGTATAGCACATATAAGTACAGTAACACACATATATTCTTAAACGTGTCTATAGGTGTGCGAATATTTTTTTGAGCCTGTGTACTTCAACCTATATGAAATATGAAATAATTTTTCAAATGATTATCCATAAATGTGTCAAAAATAGACTTACCAATAAAGCTTTCGAGCAAAGCAAACATCATATTGATAGATCAATAGATGCTGTCGCTGATCCGGTTAACACACTCCGTTGAATGCCAATGATCTGTAAATTAAGCAAGCAACAACTTTGTTGATATTTATTCAACAGTATCGAAGTTGCGGTAAGAGGAACGTTCGATTTTTACCAAGGGTCACTTATGTCATGGCGTAGTATTTTATTGAAATATACTTTCAGTATAAAACAGTAAAGAACGAGATAGTGAAATCAATTTAGTTTCCATCAGCAGGAAGGAGAAATGATCTCGTATACAGAAAATTATAAGAATAAAATAAATACGTTTGTATGAAGAACATTAAAAAGAAACAAACATGGTAAATGCATTTTCATTAAATTGCTATCTAAAAAGAACTTCAATATAAAATATTAAGTTGCTGCATATGAAATATCTTTTATTTGAAGTTTGGATTTAACGAACTAATATTACCCATTAAATTTTATCCTATTGTCCGTTAACAATATATTACGGAAGAGCAAATTTGTTATATACCACGTATATTCAATGTTAAAAACATTTATGGAAATAAAATCTCATTATTAAAATAACCAGAATATTAGGTTAATTTTCCTGTATGAGCAAGAGTATCGTGGCGGCTGCTAGAAACGTTCTTTAATTTATACAAGCAATTTTTTGATGCACAATTTATTAAAACAGCTAAAATAATTTCATTCGAAGAATTTGTTAATTCTCATAAATCTGGAATAACGAAACTAGTTATATGCGCGCACGCACGCACACACACACAAAGAAAATCTAAACAGGAAGACAGCTTTATCATACCGAATTAGATAATCGTTCGATTAATAGATTAATAATATAAATTAAGTTACTAATACTAATTTTTTTAATCTAATTTGAAATATCTAATTGTTTTACCTCTTTTTTAAAATTTAGCTTTTAAAGTATAAACTTTTCTGCGTCTTCTTTATTAGAACTTTAATACAACTTGGTTAGAACTTGAAAGATCTTTCAGATATTTCTCTTGCAATATTAACTCGCTGTTTATAAAATTAATAATTCACGTTTCAACGAAATAATTGCTGCAAACTGGATGATTCTAGAATCATATATAGTGGAGGAAAAATTCTTTTTCTCCAATATTCCAATTTTATTTTTGATACATTAGATAGATTATCTTAGTCTTTGTATTCGCTGATAATAATTAGAGCTATTTTCGTGTTCAGTTGTAAAAAAAGTTATTCAAATATTTCTATTTTATTTTTAACTTACATGCAAACATTCTTAACATTTAAGTCTATTAAAATAACTTATTATTACGAATGAATTAACAATTGCGAATCATTTTATTTTATTATGTATTCAGAAAAATTATTTTTAAACCATCTCCTAATCTCATTTCTAATAAAGGATATATTTACTTTTTATGATGTATTATTTCCATTATTTTTACTTTCATATTTTGTTATTTGTACTATCATTATAAAGCCAAGTACCTGTGAAGTTCAACGCCTTTTGCTCAAAAAAGTAAAAATATTTTTAGAATCATAATCATCCTGCTCAAGGAATATTTAAAGAATTACAAGAGTAAGACAAATGAAAGATATTTAGGAATAAGACATTATAAGATATAGAAAATAATATAAGAAACATATTACACATATTTGAAGAGTGAAGTGTAAGAGTTTTAAGAACCAAGATAAGATATATACATAAGAATATAATATAAATTAAGTTAAGAGTATTCTTTAAAATTGATATATTGTGTTCACATGCAAGTAATGTACATATGTAATGCCATAGCATATAACGTTTAAATTTAAAACAGAGTGTAGAATTAATGATCGAAAATCGTATAAGGTAGTAAGTCTTATTGTAATAAAAATAAATGATATTAACAATTAATATGATAATATTACCATTTAATAAATGTACATTGTTCAAGCTAAATTAGTCGCTAATAATCTTGCAGTCGATGTAATGTCAATGCAGTCACTGTTATCGTTATTCTGCTATCAATACAAATTATAATGTAATCGAATCATTTTTAAACCAATCGTATTTCGTTAGATATTTAACAAGATTAAAGAAAAAATAAAATAATCGTTATTGACCAGCATGATTTTTCATTAGAAATTTTTGTTAGAAGTTTGTTTACAACATTAACACCAACCTTGCCAGCCAATATTCAATATTTAATCTAGAATTGCTAAACGTTCATTGCTATTTCTTTTGTCCATCTAACTTTATGTAAATTCTCATGCCATCTGATTCATCAGTTTCTCAATTTTTCTTAATATAAGAATTTACATAAAGTTAAATGAAATAGAAAGAAATAAACAATGAACGTACAATTTTAAATGAAATTTTGAGATCGGTTTGACCGGGCCTGATAAAGTGCTAAACTTGTTTTGTCTTGTTTTGTCAAAATGAAAGCGTGAGATGGGACAGAAATCAAATATAAAAATTCAAAGGCACTAATAACGCTTCTCTAATGCGATGACTCGTATTTTAATAAAGGAGAGATAAAGAATAATTGAGACAAGCTGGAGAACTTTCTCGGCAAATGAAACAACGATATTGCGTGATATCACTTAATAAAACTCAATGGAACGCGTCCTTTCGTTTTTCAACATCGTCTCTGGTGATAGCTCAATAAACTCGGCATATCTGTTACCTGAAACGCATCGTAAATCGATCCTCTTACGTTCGTTGGCTAAGAAAAATACCATGCAGTGCTCAATGTCTGTTCAAATCAAGTACAGTTAAGACGATCAACCCGGGAAAATTCTATACTTCGTCTATGCGCAGCGACCTTCAAGTAACACGAATTCGACCTTCTTCCGTAGACGAAAGAAGAGATGAAATTATAACTATTCGTTCATTTTTTTTATTCGATTCATCGATTTCCATGTAAATGGATTACCTGTACGATTTTCGAACCTATTTATTCCAGTCTTGAAAATATGTATATGATTTTACTATACCCAGTCTATTTGAAATATAATTTTTACACCTGTTCCTGTATTGTATCTGCATAGTAATAAAGAATAAGGCAATTTGATAAAATATCCAAGAAATTTAATAACGAATACAATACGCTGCTTTGAGGAAACAAATATATACAACATCGTCACTAATTAGACTAATAAAAAAAACACGTTTTAGGTTGCAGTCCGTGCAACCTAAAACGTAAACGTAGAAGAAGGAGAAAAAGAAGATGAAATTAATGATTATTAACGAAAGTTATTAGAAAATTTTAACAGTATTGCACTTTATTGTACATAATATGATAGCTTTAATTTTTGTTTAGGAAGAATTTTCATCAGTCGTGACAACATGTATTATTATAGCAATTGTTGTTAATATATTAAAGTTTTTATACTATCTTTGTTACGGCGCGCTAGACGGTCAGTGCGACGTACCTTTCGGTCTGACCTACGACGCCTATCGCTCATCAAACTGACCTGCAGTAAATTAGGGAACCACCATAAACCGAATCTTTTCAACTTACTTTCGAGTCATACAAATATTATTCGGTTTATGGATGGTCATTCGAACAGTCATTAGGTTTATTGCACTCTCTTGTTAATTACGGGGAAAGCAGATGTGTCCCGTTTAATGGCGGGTTTTTCCCAAAAAACAGATGTGTTCATTTAATGGCGGGTTTTTCCCAAGAACAAGGACACCCATGAGCCAAATATGCAGGAGACTTTCTCCTGCATTATATGTATTAATATTGGCTAAAAACCAATGGGCATCGCGGATCGTTACCCTCACTATTCTACCTAAATGTGTGAACAACGAATCCGCGTTCTTAGTTCAGCAAGGGTACACCCACACCGAGCTTTCCTCCTAAACAAGACGAGATGGGTCAGTCACTGCTCTTCTACTCCTCAAACAGTTTAGTTCACTGTTCTGCAATCAGCCACTCGGGGCTCTTCTACTCCTCAAACAAGCAAGTAGACTGTTCGGCAATCAGTCACTCGGCGCTCATCATTCAAGAAGACAGTCAAGCAGTCAGTCAAGTCACTGCTCATCATTCAAGCAGACAGTCAAGTTTCTACTCTTCCATTAAGCAGTCAGTCAAGTTACTGCTCATCATTCAAGCAGACAGTCAAGTAAGTCTCTGCTCTTATACAAAGCAGTCAGTCAAGTTACTGCTCATCATTCAAGCAGACAGTCAAGTCTCTGCTCATCAATCGGCAAGTCATTCAAGTACAATTATAGCCACCGAGGCAGTACTTCAATTCACGCGAACGAGATATTCGATTCTTCGCGTCAACATACTTCGGACGGTTCTTGCATTCATTCGGCAAGCGAGTCTAATAATTTCACACGATATCGTGATTCATCGCGTTAACCGATATCCATTTCAACATATTTATATATACGTTCCAAGTGTTGTGAAAAGTGGCAAAATAAATATAAATAGATAACTGGAGACTACAGTTATTTCAATTAACCACCCCTATTGTCGTAACTGAAATCAGGGGATCGCCCTGCTCGCGGTGTCGATCATTCGATCGTAACGGGAATTTACGACTCCCGTTGACGCTCCTAACGGAGACTCGTCTCCCCGCGACTGGACGAACAAACATTGGTCCTTCGAGCCGGATTCATGTGCCAGCGAAAGGTGTTCCAAACGGTGAACATACAGTGCCACGTGATCCCACAGCCATTCCACGCTTGGACGTCATAAAACAAAACTTGAGGAATTTCTATTTCAACTCAGTCAATAATAATGTCGATCAGCGCCAAAGCCAATAAAGTCAGAAGAAGGCGCGATAAGCAGTTTAAAGCTGCCATCAAGCATCTAAGGGAAAGCATCGAGGAGTCCGATCAACCCGTCGCATCACACATCAAGTCTGTGAGTGCACTTCAATCCCAGCTTGAGTATGCGTGGCAGAGATTTCAATCCTGCCAACAAGAATTAGACGAATTAGATGACGAGGACCTCGCACAGGAAAGGCAAGCCTGGAAGGATTATGCTGAGCTGAGCTCGCGAATCCACAACATCGCAAGCAAAAAGCAACAATCAACATGTCGGATGCCATCTAATCATGAATTAGATAACAAGTCATCCACTACCGCCACGTCGGTAACAACTACGCTGCCAGAAATTCACATACCCACATTCGACGGTATAATGGCAAACGAAACAAGAATCACCGCCTTGCATGAGGAGTGGAACGATCTAAGCGACGACTTCAAGAGCATAAGGAGACTACTCAACAAATACGAACTGTCCGGTCAGCACAACAAGGACGTCTTAATAACTTACCGAAAACTAGTTGACGACATTTGGAGACGATTCAACATTGTCTTTGACGAATTGCTTGAGATCGACGACAACGAACCTGAGGACTTACGGGATGTTTATATAGAGCTGGTAACACGATTGAACAACCTCAACGAAATTAATTCTTCCTCAACGGATGCCTCCAACACAGTGGCGAATCCAAAACCACCGGAACGCTGCAGCAATACTTCCAGCAGTGTCCAGAGACGTAAGAATGATTTCAATAAGAACAGTAACAATGTTCATACTCCGCCGATGGAGAAAGTCGTATCGAATCTAGCGCCAATTCCGTCGCATGACAAGCGAAGTTCATTGCATAATAATAATAATAATACGCGCAGCTCGCCAACACGCGACTTGACAACCAAGCTCGCATCGTCGTTACCTGCACGATCTGATTCAACGCTACCAATCGGTTTGAATCAGACAACTACTCAAGTCCGCAGCTCATCGCCTACACGCGATTTGACGACAACCAAGTTTGCGTCATCATTATCTGAACGATCTGATTCAACGCTACCGATCGCCTTGAATCAGATAACTTCTAACGTTCGTCGTTCGTCACCTACACGCGATTTGAAGACTAACTCTCACGACCTTCCGGACCGGAAACAACTGAATCCCGTCCAGGACAACTATGGTCATACTCCGCCGACGGAGAATATATTATCAAATCGAGTGACGATTCCGTTGCATGATACACGGAACTCAACGCACGACACTCGCACCGCGTCACCGACACGCGACTTGACGACAACCACGTTCGCATCGTCATCATCACAACAATCTGATTCAACGCTAGCAAACTCCTTGAATCAGACAACTTCTAATACTCGCAACTCGTCGCCTACACGCGAATTGAGGACAACCTCTCACGACCTTCCGGACCGGAAAAAACTGAATCCCGTCCAGGACAACTATGGTCATACTCCGCCGATGGAGAATATCGTATCAAATCCAGTGACGATTCCGTTGCATGATACACGGAATTCAACGCTCGACACTCGTACCGCGTCACCGACACGCGACCTGACGACAACCACGTTCGCATCGTCAGCATCACAACAATCTGATTCAACGCCACCAGGCGCATTGAATCAGACAATCCTTCACGATCGGCGAGATCGCGAGGAAGAGAGAATCTCATCAGACGACAATTCGGCTCCGCCATTGATCTCTACGAATTCGTTACAAGATGTCTCATGCCCTATCACGGTAATTCATAAAGTAGAGAACAACGTGTTAAACTCCGTCAATGGCACCGAGGTCTATCCGAAGTCGAAATCAACGACAAACTCTCCGGAATCCATGACGTTCGATTTATCCAGGAACAGGTTCTCCTCGATCATCACTTCGACGGCTAACAACCTGTCCTGCATCACGGCATTTGCAACACATGAAACAAATATCATGCCGGAAACTCAATCTCCAAAAAATAACCTGAGGACTCCGCCTTCGCCACGGCCGAAAGAGTCCACACGCGCGAATGATCCGAATCGGAATGATCACTACCTTATTGCCTACATCGCTACATCGGGCAACTCGTTGTACACCACGTTCAATCGGGCGTCGACCCTGGCTCCAACGAAACCAGGACGGTCTCCAATGCCCAAACCATCAGAATACGAAAAACCTTTAAAGCAATCAAAATGGTTCATCTGGCCTACCTCTAATGAACTCAACAGTAAGGTCGCATCATCGCATTTCCTGCCTAATCACTGCCCTCAGACACTGAGATTTAGGCATATCCCGGGTTATGCGGAACCATCGGGCGCTCTACCTCACAATACTACGATGCCAAACGGACAACTCCAGAAGGATACAGAACTGATTAATCATCAACGCAATAAAGCAGGGTGGCTACAGATGTCTGCAACTGTTCATTCAAACTCACTGTATCCAATCAGGTGGAAGGAGTTGAACCAAAAAGACGGTAAGTCGTCACTTATGTTGTCTTTTATAGATCGTGGGGCCACGCCGGCACAACCATCAAATATCATCAAGAAGACGCGCTACGGGCGGCTCATCGGGGGGAGCCCTGCCACCCAGTCATTTGTAGATCTCCTTCCAGCGTCTCCAAATCAGCTACATGTCAATCGCATTTGCCGCGATGAAAACGGTGAAATGTACGACGACACCTCCTGGGCCGAGGTGTTCCACGATAATTCAGGGGCCGAGCTATATCACGACACTTCATGGATCGTGAACTTCAACGGCAAAGATCCTGGCAATACCGAGGATCACAACGATCCCAAATCCAAGGCTGGCCAGGCACCTTCAACGCAACGGTCCTTCGGCAGTACTACCGAATTCGCTTCGACAACTCCAAATCAATCAAAGGTCCACATTGAAAGGGAAGCTATAGCGACTCAATCCCTTTTTGGACAAGGATGGGGTGCTACGAGTTGTAGGCCGACTCAGTCACTCAACACTACCTTTCAGCCAGAAACACCCCATCATCTTACAATCGAATTCGCCCTGATGACGACATCATCATCGAACCAGCCAACATTTCTACGGCAGCAAGCTTTTTGGATCCAAGGCAAGTCACAGTCACAACGTCCAACGCCGCGACGCCCAACGCCGCGACATCCAACGCTCGTTATCTAACAAGGATCATCACTGTGAGAACGCGATTCGAGCGGCTCATCGGGGGGAGCCCAGCCTCCCAATCAACTACAAAATCCCGCGTCGTGTCAGACGAATCAAGCAACATTGGAGTTCCATTCAACGCTACCTCTTGGATCAAGCTAGTCCACTACATTTCCAGGACCGTGACGGTCCACGATCATCCAATCGGATGGGGCATCGGGGGGAGTCCAACCTCGCAAGCTTCAGCACAGGCGTTTCACACCTCCACGGCGGACTGACAAACGGACCTCGCTCGATTTTGGGAAATCGACGAAGGACCACCAATTTCACATATTTCAGAGGCAGATCGACAATGCGAAGAACATTTCCAAGGTCACGTCCAACGCACCAATGAAGGACGATACATTGTCGCTCTCCCATTCAACGAAACGACCCCGCCGCTTGGATCCTCTAAAGCCTTGGCGATGAAGCGTCCCACATCTCTCGGCCGCCGGTTTCAACGAGACAATTCGAAGCCGACTATCGCGCCATAATCAATGAATATTTGGATTTGGGACATATGACAAAAATCGCCACGGATCATTCAACTGACGAAGGATATTTTCTCCCACGTCACGGTGTTATCAAGGAGTCCAGTCAAACCACAAAGCTCAGAGTCGTGTTTGACGGATCTTCACCGTCCACCACCGGAGTTTCATTAAACGATCGACTTCATACGGGACCTAAGCTACAAGAGGACCTGTTCGACATTCTCCTAAGGTTCCATTCGCATCAATACGTTCTTACAGCGGCTCCATATCTCGCCATTCGGTGCCTCAGACAATTAGCGGACGACGAGGGACATCGATATCCACAAGCAGCAAAGATCCTACAACGAGATTTCTACGTCGACGATGTTCTCACAGGATCAGACACAAGAAACGAGGCACTATCATTGAGAACAGATCTCACGGAATTGCTCAAATTAGCCGGTTTGACCATTCGAAAATGGGCTTCAAATGATCGAGCACTGCTGAACGGACTTCCCGAACAGGACATGAGCGAGAAGCTTCTTCTGGACAAGTATCAACCTCTAAAAACTCTAGGTGTGGTCTGGGATTCATCTGATGATTCGATCCTGTATTTCGTCAAAACCAATCCCCTCACTTCTCGCATTACGAAGAGAATAATCAGCTCCACGATCATCCAAGGATCGGCACGTTTAATGACACTTCATGGGCAGAAGTGTTCCATGACACTTCCTGGGCCGAGGTGCTGCACGACACCTCCAGGATCAAGGCATATATCGACACTTCATGAGTCGATAATCACAACCGCAAGTTTCTACGCAACAAATGGAGCAAGGGGAGTCACGACATTCGAGAAGGGACCATCGTCCTCCTCAGAGACGATAACGCTCCCCCAATGCAATGGCCACTGGGCAGACTCATCAAGGTCCATCCCGGCGCAGACGGCATCATCCGGACGGCTACCGTTCGAACATCAACGAATTCCATAGATCGGAGCATCAAGCGGATGGTACCACTACCGAGCAGATCGATACCAGATGACTCCGACCTAATCAGCAGCAACACGGTCTAATTCGAGAGCCACCTCACAAAACAAAACACATCTTTTTGATCGGTACCCTCTCAACGGGGGGAGTATGTTACGGCGCGCTAGACGGTCAGTGCGACGTACCTTTCGGTCTGACCTACGACGCCTATCGCTCATCAAACTGACCTGCAGTAAATTAGGGAACCACCATAAACCGAATCTTTTCAACTTACTTTCGAGTCATACAAATATTATTCGGTTTATGGATGGTCATTCGAACAGTCATTAGGTTTATTGCACTCTCTTGTTAATTACGGGGAAAGCAGATGTGTCCCGTTTAATGGCGGGTTTTTCCCAAAAAACAGATGTGTTCATTTAATGGCGGGTTTTTCCCAAGAACAAGGACACCCATGAGCCAAATATGCAGGAGACTTTCTCCTGCATTATATGTATTAATATTGGCTAAAAACCAATGGGCATCGCGGATCGTTACCCTCACTATTCTACCTAAATGTGTGAACAACGAATCCGCGTTCTTAGTTCAGCAAGGGTACACCCACACCGAGCTTTCCTCCTAAACAAGACGAGATGGGTCAGTCACTGCTCTTCTACTCCTCAAACAGTTTAGTTCACTGTTCTGCAATCAGCCACTCGGGGCTCTTCTACTCCTCAAACAAGCAAGTAGACTGTTCGGCAATCAGTCACTCGGCGCTCATCATTCAAGAAGACAGTCAAGCAGTCAGTCAAGTCACTGCTCATCATTCAAGCAGACAGTCAAGTTTCTGCTCTTCCATTAAGCAGTCAGTCAAGTTACTGCTCATCATTCAAGCAGACAGTCAAGTAAGTCTCTGCTCTTATACAAAGCAGTCAGTCAAGTTACTGCTCATCATTCAAGCAGACAGTCAAGTCTCTGCTCATCAATCGGCAAGTCATTCAAGTACAATTATAGCCACCGAGGCAGTACTTCAATTCACGCGAACGAGATATTCGATTCTTCGCGTCAACATACTTCGGACGGTTCTTGCATTCATTCGGCAAGCGAGTCTAATAATTTCACACGATATCGTGATTCATCGCGTTAACCGATATCCATTTCAACATATTTATATATACGTTCCAAGTGTTGTGAAAAGTGGCAAAATAAATATAAATAGATAACTGGAGACTACAGTTATTTCAATTAACCACCCCTATTGTCGTAACTGAAATCAGGGGATCGCCCTGCTCGCGGTGTCGATCATTCGATCGTAACGGGAATTTACGACTCCCGTTGACGCTCCTAACGGAGACTCGTCTCCCCGCGACTGGACGAACAAACAATCTTAATATGCTATATCTTTGTAGTGTTTCGAGTTCTGAATTTATTTTCTACTTAATAAAATAATGTTTGCGTATGATTTTGAGAATCTGAATAATAAAGGCGAACAATTTACGTGGGCCAAATCCGTCGAACAACTCTCTCTTACAAACTTAATTTTACCATCAACCAGGTAACGCTTAAATATTCTCTATTCACACGATTTGCCCACAACCAAACTTCCGTATTTCGCGTGATTAATTGACTAATTAACTATTTTCAACCTACTTAACGATTTTGGTATAATACACGCGTAAATTCATTCGTAAAATTTTAGAAAACACTGCGTCGTTCAACAGGTTGTTCCACGATGGATATTTCACGGTAGACAAAACCGACGGCGGGCGTGCACGGTAAATTTCTGATCGGAAAAGGATCCTCGGCGCAAGCACGATGGCTGAAGAATCGCGATGAATTGCGAGCAAGCACGCAACAGAGGCCTCGCTGATAAATTGATGCAATTGTTACAACTAGTGGAATATGAATCGGTTAACGGTTTTTCACCTGTTCGTGGCCATATAATATCATCGGACGACGCGAACAAGAACTTTCACACGTAAACGCGCACAACTTTACGGTTATGTACATTGTTAGCTATGCGCTTGTTTTGCTTTATGCTGACAGATGACATAATCCACTACTGGATCGAGTCGTTGTATTAATTTCAATGCGAAATACTCGTATGTAATTATTTCTAATCATTTGTGGAATACGGAATGCAATGGAATATTTGAATGAGATCGGATCAAGGCTCTGACAGAGAGAAATCGAAATCAAAATAAGAAAGGCAGTTTTCCATTGTATATTAAAACTAGCTCATAAGCTTACAAGTGTTGGGACACTTTGATCGATCTGTAGTAATAATATACAGTGGTACGCGAAAAAGTATTTGAACACTCACCGTAGAGAACTTTTATGTCTATATTTTGTGTCAGTGTATATAAGACACTTTGAAATTTTATTAAGATACTGTAATAAGATACGACCAAAAGAAAGCAGTCTGAAAACGCGTATAAGCAAGTTACAAGATATTTACATATATTGGATTTACACATATAATATTCAGTATAACAATCAGTATACAGCAAAAGTAATTAAGTGTTATAATAGAATAAATAGTTTTGTGCTCTCTGCGAGATATAATATTGTACTTCTACTAAATATCTTGTCAATAGTATACGTACTATTCCCAGAATTGTTTCAAACTCTACCAATATAGTCGTGATAGTCGAGTTTCGTAACAATACCAATGAAATTTCATAATGCTTCGCGCAATATACATACTATGTTCACAACAGGTGTCCACAAGTTTCGAATGCTTTCTGCACAAAGGATTGGGATTATATATAATATATGTGTGGCAGTTTTTTTTTTTTTTTTTAGTATAACATTAGATTGATATAAATTATTTCATAACGCTGATTAGTATTTTTGCATTAAATTTCAAAATTTCAAAATTTCAAAATCGTTACGTCATTTTATTGTTTTTCTTAAATTAAGTAACTTTAAATTGTAACTTTTTTCATTGATTCTTTACAGTCGCATCTACCACTATAACAACTTATTAGCCACTTAGTTGAGATCATAGAGTTTTATCATTTTTGGGAAAGATTGATCCGTTGTAAAAATTTCAGCAATTACGTTTGATTAAAAGTTTGCAAGCATTAGAACAATTTTTGTATTAATTCAAAGGGAAAAGACAAATTCTTTATTCGACAACTTTTGTATTTCCGATTTTAATGTTTTAAGAAGTAAGCAAATGTTGCATGATAAAACATGTATCTTAGTATTATTGTTATCTTAACAAATAGATAAATTTTCCACGATGAAATATACATTCCAATATATTATTATTTAATTTCGAAAAATGTAATCGAGATAAATATTAATTGCAGCGAAACTTTGAAATGTTAAAAAATTATACTTATTGAAATTGAACAAGTAAGATTTTCATTATAATCATCCTTCGCGTATTCATGTAACTCTTTCAATCAAGTAGGAAAAAGAAATTGGCTTTGCAAATTTATTAGGTGTATTTATCACGCGTAGAAAATGATTTACGTACAAGCGTAAATCTAGCCTAAAATATTTTACACAGATGTTCCATCTAATTAGACGAAAAATCGTTCAAATTATACTTCAAATCATTTTTACATATAATCTAATTGTTAAGCTAAAGAAAATGATTTATACGCAATTAAGGATTCTTCTAAGAATAGCATACGCGCATTTTTCACTAAATTATCGCAAAAAAAAAAGAAAAAAAAAAGAAAGAAGATTGTCCAATCTTGTCGAAGCAATTATGTTTCAAGTCATTTCGCGTAGTTTATTGTCGAACTATGATAAATTATTCATACATAGATACATATCTTTCGCAGAATAATTTATACAGACCTTTTACCAAATTATAAGGAAAATTGTACCAGAACCAAATCCACTATTCTTAAATTACGTTTTTCATTACCGAGGATCCACCAACAATAAATCTTGTCTTTTAAACTCGATAAAGATCTTTCCTCGTTTTAAGAAACTTTCCTCGATTAGCAAACCTGCTATATCTCGAATAACTCACGCGATCTTGTTACTTGGCTTAAACATTTATTAATTATCTACGGTTGTGTTATCTCTACCCTTGAAAATTTTGAAGGTAAATTATTTTCATAAAAATTCACGACAAACTTGTTCCAAATAATATAATAAATGCCTCTTATTCTTCAAAGTTAAACGTATCTGAAAATTGAAATCTTATAGGATTTCTCGATCAAATAAAATCTTTTGATCGCAACGATATCCCTGTTTAATTTTCTAAAGATTCAATTGTACATTTTCCTTCTTCGTACGGTTCATTGAAAATTTCTAATATTAGATCGCAAGAAACATTTTATGAATATGGATTTCTAATTCGAAAAATATTCTTTTCCTATCTAATTTATTATATCGCAAAATCAAATCTTGCAGTACAGAATAACAACTTGTTCAGATCACTTCAAACATGCAATACTTTCTATGTCGGCTTACAAACGTTTTCTACTGTGAATTTATCCCGCTGTCAAAATTAATATACTCTACAGGGTATTATTATTACTTAACAAAAAATTAAAATTATTTTACAAAACTCAATCTAAACTAATTATTAGTGACCAATTAAAATTTCCTTGCAACGATTTCCGTCAGTAATTTTTATATTTCATATAATAACAGCTAAACTAAACCTTCTTATAGTAGTTCACTTAAACAAGAATTTGTCAATTATTAACAACAACTTCATTAACTTCTCAAACCTGTAAATTTCTAGTTTCACAATTCACTAAAAAAATAAATATCATATTTATAACCGAAAAAACTTCGTGCCTGTTGAAATTAACATTTCACAGGGCGACTATTATCTGATTTAACAAAACCTTTCTACCGATAAATTTCTAGTTTCACAATTCACTAAAAAAATAAATATGATATTTATAACCGAAAAAACTTCGTGCCTGTTGAAATTAACATTTCACAGGACGACGATTATCTGATTTAACAAAATCTTTCTACCGATAAACCTTTTTTTCAATATAATTCACTAGATTATAATAAGCCAACATCTTTTTCTTTCTTATTCAACAGTGTACATAGTTGTTAAAATCAAAATTATAAAAGAAAATCTCTTATCGTTAAACAACCTACAAGTTAGAAGCAAAATTCGACGTGATTTAATTTTTTGGCTTAAAACGTTCCCAACGATCAGAAATCTCTTCTACTTAAAAAATTTTCTCTTTCAAAACGAGCGACCATTCTACTTGATTTTCTCTGTCAGAACGATCATCCGCCAATCAAATATCATTCGTCGGCAAATTAACTATCGCACGATTCCGTCACCTTCGAACTCAGCCTCGAATAAAATCGCCCGATCTTCACAAACGAATCATTTCTTCGTCAGAAAAATCTCTCACTATCTGAACGACTCGTCGAACGATTCATCAAAAGATGGCAGCGTCAGAAACATTGAAACTGTCGCGGCGCTTGGAAGTTTCGGATTGTCAACTGATAGAAAAAAATCTTTCTTTTTCGAATGTTGGAAAATTGGAAAATTGAATTTTAGCAACGAAATATCGCATTTTAAAACATCGCGCGCTTGTAAGTTGCAGATAAAGTTGCGGAAGGCTTGCGAATATACGTGCCAGATAGATGTAGCTGTTCGAAGTTGCTGGTTGATAGGGCCGCAAGGAATCGTAACACGCCTCACTGGTCGAAAGTCACGCATATAATTGCATATAAATGCAAATAAATGCGTATAGATGCGTATAGATGTTGCGGATGCGCCTGGTCCAGATCGCAGTCAGATGCTGAGACCGTGAAGCCAAGGGATGCTTGTGCAAAGTGAGAGCTCGACTGGTGGTTTTTTTTTTTTTTTTTTTTTTTTTTTTTTAAATAGTTTATTTAGCCAATATTTGATTTTTTGTACATTTTCGAGATTCACAATAAACAATGAATTTGAATATAGTGTGTTTAGGCAAAAGTACCGATACGCGTCGATACGACGTAGCCATGGTCTAATATGTGTCGTGGATTTTCGGTTTTTGCGTTTATTTTTTTGTTTTTTTTGGGTTTAAGTCGCATTGGTGCGTGATTTTTGTGTATTCTTGTGTGTGTTGTATTTTGTCCTGAAACTTGGCCGCAAAACAGGACTCCTCGGTATATTACTTTTATGCGTTGTGGGAATTTGGGGGGGGGATGAGAGGGAAGGGGAGGGGGGTGTTAAATTATATTATTTACAATGATTACAGTATTTACATATTTACAGTACTTACATCTAGGTTACACGGTGGTAGGAATGGTTTTTTGTCGAATTGGTAGTTTTCACTTATATTTTCTTATGGGTTTGGAATCCACCAATATTTTTTTGTGTTTTTTCTGTGTTTGTCTTTAGTGTCTTTTTGGGGGAGGGCCATGTTGTACCTCCACCTGGTGTCTGCAGTCAGTCCGTTTAAGTTTTCCTCGTAGAGTATTGTCTTTATCCCTATTTTTCTTTTTATGTGGAAAATTATCGGGATATTGTTTTGGTCTTGGAGGTAATTTTTTTCGTCTAGGTATAGGAACGCTTCTGGGGGGATGTAGCCTGTTGTCATTGTATTTTTGTAATATAGTACGTTTGGGTATAAGCCGCTGAAGATTAGGCTGTTTTCTTTTATTTTTGACGCTTGTGCGAAATGATTTCTTGCTAGTTTTAGTATGTGACAGTCAATGCGGTGAATGTTGGCTAGGTCGTAAATTTTTTTGTTTTTTATATATTTTTTGTATCCGCTCTGTTCGGATCTGTACGCATTTTGGCAAGCTCTAATGCATTTTCTTTCGAAAACGCGAATTCTCTCCATTAGCGATGCTGGTATGTTGTACCAGATTGGGCAACCGTATGTTATAATTGGCCTAATTAGAGCTTGGTAGCATAATGTTTTTACATTGCTCTTGAGATGTTTCGAGTAAAATAGTCTTTTTGCTCTCCAGAATGCTTTATTGGCCTTGGCGAGTTGGGTTTCTATGTGTTGTTTGTAATTTAGTTTGTCATCTATGTTTATGCCTAGGTGCTTTACGCAGTTTTTGTGTGGTATGATTGACTCTTCGGATGCCTTTTCTTTTAATTGGAAATTTTTGCAGTGTTTTCTTTCTGCTGGGCCGATTTCGCTGGTTTTGGGTTTGATCAGTATGCTTTCGCATTTGTTTGCGTTGATTCTTAGTTTCCATGTGTGGTAGTAATCGTTGATTTTGTCGGATAGTTCTTGGAGGTCTGTGTTTATTGTTTTAGTTTTGCGGCCTTTTACGTAGATGATTAGGTCGTCTGCGAAGGCTATGGAGCGTTTGTGGGGTTTCAACTGACGAAGGATATTTTCTCCCACATCACGGTGTTATCAAGGAGTCCAGTCAAACCACAAGGCTCAGAGTCGTGTTTGACGGATCTGCACCGTCCACCACCGGAGTTTCATTAAACGATCGACTTCATACGGGACCTAAGCTACAAGAGGACCTGTTCGACATTCTCCTAAGGTTCCGTTCGCATCAATACGTTCTTACAGGTGATGTCGAAAAAATGTACCGACAATTCCTTGTACGCCCAGAGGACCGAATGTTCCAACAGATTTTGTGGCGTAATGATAAGGGCGAAGTCGACACCTATCAATTGAACACCGTGACATTCGGGCTTTCAGCGGCTCCATATCTCGCCATACGGTGCCTCAGACAATTAGCGGACGACGATGGACATCGATATCCACAAGCAGCAAAGATCCTACAACGAGATTTCTACGTCGACGATGTTCTCACAGGATCAGACACAAGAAACGAAGCACTATCATTGAGAACAGATCTCACGGAATTGCTCAAATTAGCCGGTTTGACCATTCGAAAATGGGCTTCAAATGATCGAGCACTGCTGAACGGACTTCCCGAACAGGACATGAACGAGAAGCTTCTTCTGGACAAGTCTCAGACTCTAAAAACTCTAGGTGTGGTCTGGGATTCATCTGATGATTGGATCCTGTATTCCGTCAAAACCAATCCCCTCACTTCTCGCATTATGAAGAGAATAATCAGCTCCGAAATCGCCAAGATATATGACCCTCTTGGATTGCTTGCACCAGTAATCATTCGAGCCAAAATGCTGCTTCAACGACTATGGACATTGAAAATCGATTGGGACGAATCACTGCCGGCTGACGTAAATACAGAATGAGTAAACTATTACAAGCAATTACCCTTATTAAATAACGCAAGGTTCCCACGCAAAACCATTATCAAGTCCGCAACGGAAATTGAGCTACATGGATTTTGTGACGCCAGCGAAAGGGCGTATGGAGCATGTGTTTACCTTCGAACTAGGAATCCTGATGGGCATATCTGGACGCGACTCCTCACTGCGAAATCAAAGGTAGCTCCCCTCAAATCTCAAACCATTCCAAGATTGGAACTGAGCGGAGCACTTCTTCTGGCGTCGCTGACCACCGCCGTCCTTCAAGCATTGTCAAAACCCATAATGCGCATCGTTTATTGGACGGACTCCACCATCGTTCTTCATTGGATTAACACGTCGCCCCACACGCTGAAAACTTTTGTCGCTAACCGAGTTGCAGATATTCAAAGGCAGACCCAGACCTCAGAATGGCGTCATCTTTCCACAACGGACAACCCCGCGGATCTCATCTCGCGAGGTCAAACACCAGAAGATCTGCTACGATCAACCATGTGGCAACAAGGACCGAAATGGCTCCAAAAAGCTGAAAAATACTGGCCGAAATGGAACCCTGTACCATTGACCGAAATACCAGAGCAGAAGAAGGCAACCTGTTTGTCGTTGATTTCCGCTGACCACAGTCTACTAGAGAGATTTTCCTCGTGGCCGAAATTAATCAGAATCACAGCTCGCTGCCTACGATGGCGGCAACCAAAGGATCGAGGGAACCCCCTAACCGCGCAGGACTTATCCATTGCGCATAACAAAATAATCAAATTGCTCCAACGTTGCTACTTCACTGATGACATTCGACAGCTCCAAATCAATCAAAAGTCCACATTGAAAGGGAAGCTACAGCGACTCAATCCCTTTTTGGACAAGGATGGGATGCTACGAGTTGGAGGCCGACTCAGTCACTCAACACTGCCTTTCAGCCAGAAACACCCCATCATCTTACCCAAGTCAACGGTTACGGCGCTCATAATCGAGCACGAACATCGCCTGAGTCTACATGCCGGGACTCAAGCCACTTTATACGCCCTCCGAAGATCCTATTGGCCAATCGATGGCCGCAGTCAAGTATGGAGCACGTTGAAGAACTGCGTACGGTGCTGCCGAGCTAATCCACCTCCAGTGGATTATGTAATGGGCGATCTCCCAGCAGCACGGATAACAGAATCACGGCCGTTCACCAACGTCGGAATAGACTATTGCGGGCTCTTTTTCGTCAAGGAACGAAGGGATCACAACCGACGGAAGATAAAGGTGTACGTGGCAATCTTTGTATGTCTCGCAGTAAAAGCAGTTCACATTGAGCTGGTTAGTGACCTCACAAGCGAGGCTTTCATTGCTGCACTACGAAGATTCATTGCTCGCCGAGGATTCTGCTCAAGTATCCACACGGACAACGGCACCAACTTCGTCGGCGCAAACAACGAGCTCCGAGAACTACGGAACCTCCTACGATCCGACGATCATAAGGCAAAGGTTCAGTCCTTTTTAGCCGACAGACGGATCGAATGGCATTTCATTCCTCCCAATTCACCGCATTTCGGCGGGTTGTGGGAAGCTGCAGTGAAGTCTTTCAAACGACACTTCAGACGTGTCGCAGGGAACGAGCTTCTATCATTCGAGGGCCTTAACACCCTCATCATTGAGATCGACTCGATCCTCAATTCCCGTCCGCGGACTCCGATCTCCACCGATCCAAACGATCTCCTCGTCCTTACTCCCGGTCACTTCCTTATCGGAGATTCACTAACAGGTTTACGAGATCGAGAGTTCACAAATACTCCAACCAATCGTCTATCCAGCTGGCAACATATTCAACAGCTCAAGCAGCATTTCTGGCGCCGCTGGCATCGAGAGTATCTCAATGAGTTGAACATACGCAACAAATGGAGCAAGGGGAGTCACGACATTCGAGAAGGGACCATCGTCCTCCTCAGAGACGATAACGCTCCCCCAATGCAATGGCCACTGGGCAGAATCATCAAGGTCCATCCCGGCGCAGACGGCATCATCCGGACGGCTACCGTTCGAACAGCAACGAATTCCATAGATCGGAGCATCAAGCGGATGGTACCACTAACGAGCAGATCGACGCCAGATGCCTCCGACACAATCAACAGCAACTCAGGATAATGAGAGATCCATCTTGCAAAATAAAACACATCTTTTTGATCGGTACCCTCTCAACGGGGGGAGTATGTTACGGTGCGCTAGACGGTCAGTGCGACGTACCTTTCGGTCTGACCGCCGACGCCTATCTCTCATCAAACTGACCTGCAGTAACCTAAGGAACCACCATAAACCGAATCTTTTCAACTTACTTTCGATTCATACAAATATTATTCGGTTTATGGATGGTCATTTGAACAGTCATTAGGTTTATTGCACTCTCTTGTTAATTACGGGGAAAGCAGATGTGTCCCGTTAAATGGCGGGTTTTTCCCAAAAGCAGATGTGTCCCGTTAAATGGCGGGTTTTTCCCAAGAACAAGGACACCCATGAGCCAAATATGCAGGAGACTTTCTCCTCGCATTATGTGTATTAATATTGGCTAAAAACCAATGGGCATCGCGGATCGTTACCCTCACTATTCTACCTAAAGGTGTGAACAACGAATC
The DNA here is from genome assembly GCF_905332965.1 of Bombus pascuorum. Taxonomy (NCBI): domain Eukaryota; kingdom Metazoa; phylum Arthropoda; class Insecta; order Hymenoptera; family Apidae; genus Bombus; species Bombus pascuorum. The sequence goes on along the minus strand of NW_026869742.1, from coordinate 400,475 downwards.
CGCGTCCTTGGTTCAGCAAGGGTACACCCACACCGAGCTTTCCTCCTAAACAAGACGAGATGGGTCAATCACTGTTCACTGTTCACTGTTCTACTGTTCTACTGTTCTACTGTTCTACTGTTCTACTGTTCTACTGTTCTACTGTTCTACTGTTCTACTGTTCTACTGTTCTACTGTTCTACAAACAGTCAAGTCTCTGCTCTTCTACTCGTCTAATTCAGTCAAATACAATTATAGCCACCGAGGCAGTAACTTCAATTCACGCGAACGAGACAGTCGATTCTTCGCGTCAACATACTTCGGACGGTTCTTGCACTCATTCGGCAAGCTAGTCTAATAATTTCACACGATATCGGGATTCATCGCGTTAACCGGTATCCATTACAACATATTTATATATACGTTCCAAGTGTTGTGAAAAGTGGCGAAATAAATAAAGATAGATAACTGAAGACTACAGTTATTTCAATATAACCACCCCTATTGTCGTAACTGAAATCAGGGGATCGCCCTGCTCGCGGTGTCGATCCGTAGATCGTAACGGGAATTTACGACTCCCGTTGACGCGCCTAACGGAGACGCGTCTCCCCGCGACTGGACGAACAAACACATACGATTTGTATTTTCCATGTTTTTCTAAACGAAATTTCCCATAAATGCATAAACATCCATAATCTAGTAATTAATAAATAATATCTTTTAGCATATTAATAATTATATTAATTATCAATTTCCTAATTAAAATTAACTGACTAATCAAAATATAATTAACCTGGCTGAATACCCTGAGCTAATTTTGATTGTTTATTTATTAATTAACGTTGATTTTGAGAATCCTAAGCGTGAAAGATGACGAGCAGCTGCAGAACACCAGAACCATCAACATCGACTACAAGACCAAATTCGTTTGGTGGGATAAGAAGGGTGTGATATATTACTAGCTGTTAAAACCTGACGAAACCGTTAATACCGAGCGCTGCCGGCAACAAACGATCGATTTGAATCAAGCTTTGCGCGAAAAACGAGCAGAATATGAAAAAAGGCAACACAATACTTCGAATAAAATATTTTTAATCATTTTCATACAATAAACGTGTATTTTCTATATAAAAATTCCGGTTTCATGTTTGCATACCTGGTAGAATACATTTTTTAAACTTTAAATGTGCGTTTTTAAACTGCGATATATGAAATCTTTTCAATTGAGAATCAGTTTTCTAAAACTGTTTTATTCAGACCGTTTTCTATCTTTTTAAACTGTTTCTATCCAATTATTTAAATTCCTATCTAATCGTCTAATTATTTACGATACCTAATTCTTTCACAAGACTTCTTTGACCAATGCAATTGTTTTTACCTTTCTTTTGTGGTTGAATAAGAAAGTTTTTAAAGCATAACTGATAATAGATACGACCTGTGCTTTCCAATTCAGATGAAAGTTGTTAATAGTATTAATTTTCTTATAAAGAAAATTTTTCTATCTTTAAATTTCTTATATAAATGAATATAAGCGTCTACAGTGTAGTTATCAAATTCCCATTGTTTAGCACACGATTTGTAATTTTGTTCTGATTGCCCTAAAGCAGTATCCATCCATAAGCACGTATTGATTTCTAGGGCTTGCCCTTCGTGCGCATGTGATATTTCAGGCAAATACACGTGCTTATCTTCATGATCGCGTTATTAGTGAGCAGTCGTATTATAATTTACCAGCCACGCATTATACATATTCCTTAATTTTGAAAAAAGTTTAAATCTACACGTTTATATCTCGATCGCTACAGCAAATATTTTTCTGTTATCGGTTCATTATCATTTACGCTTTCTAAGAAAATATATTTTCTTAGAAACGTTGTTTAACTTGCGTCATGCGTCCTTCATTCGCACGATCCATTAGGAGCGTTTCAATAAGGATTATTCCTAAATTCCAAACATTCCCTCTTCCTCTAGAATGTGCGCTCTTTTTGCGTGGAACACGCTATCTCTCGTGTGTATCACGATATCATGCGCATCTTCCGCATTTGCCTGAGCGAACTCTCACAATTGATGGATCTGTTTTACGAACGTCAATCTGCCACACTGGGTGAAACTAAAACCTCATAATTCTAACAGGTCAGATTATTGTTAACCTTTCACCTTACCGGTCTTCGTAAATTTATTTTGCAACTTTACCCTCTCTGCTGTTATATTTTACTATTTTACTGAACAGCAAAAAACTCTGACTAGGTAATAAAAAACTGAAAAAGGTAATACAAATACTAGGGTTATAATATCAGTATGAAATATATTTCTCTACTGCTTTTTAAAACATCAATCTGATCTATAATATATGCAGACCTCATAACGTAAACTTTCCTTAATATCGTATTATACCTAATATACCTGTTGTGTCATTTCAAATTTCTATAGTAGCGATTTGTAATTTCATCTATTTATGTTTGAAAAACAATAACTTTACAAGTTGAGAGAACAATGTATCCGTAATTGTAACGAAAAGCGTTCAAAGTAATGTGCGAAATAATTTCATCATGAAATCAAAGGAAAGTTCTTTGTGCAGCTCAACTCTGTGTTATTTAATTAAATTAAAATAACATACATCGTGGAATAATATCTATAAAAGCTGTAGTATACTTGCTAATACCTTCAAAACAGCATTCAATCAGCTGTTCCTGTTTCATTTCATATATTTAAGTAAATCTGTATTTCAATTAACACGATAAAAGAACCAAATACTAAAAAAAAAAAAAAAAAAAAAAATATTATACCTCGTATCTTTTATACTATTTTTGCATACGTTGCTAAAGGTGTATTCTTTACATTTTTGTATGTTTAGCTTTTTCATAAACGTATAAAAACCAACCAACGTTATTGTTTTATTCGCGGAATAGAACAATGCTACGCAGTTCTCGCTTACGATACGTCTAGCAACAAAAAATTTCACTTCAATATTTTACGCGCACGAAACATTTTTGGAATCAGACAATCGAGATCGCTCATTCACAATAAAGCCCTTCCTCCTGACAGAAGATCGTTACGTTACGTGTTGCACGCTCATCTTATGGTATTAAACTCGGCTCGCTTATGCCTCCCTTCAAGTTTATGTATCAAAGTGATCCGTAGGCAGTTTACGCACGAATGTATAATTCATTCTATGTGTATACATTGCTTGGAGTTAGCCGTTCTCTTGCGAAACCTTCTTCCGAAACAATCTCGAGGGCGTGAACATTGGCCAAAATCGCTTCGTAAACGCGATGGGCCAATCAAAAATCAATTTTGCTCGAGAAACATGCCCGAACGATTTGCAATAAATCTAATTTTTCGTGTTTTACGCGATCGTCGAAGACATTTTTTTTATATTTAGTTTTATTTTATATTGTTTATCACCAATGAGATATAACACCAAATTACTAAATGTCCTTCGGGACAAATTGTAAAAACCAAAATAAACTAAAAAAAAAAAAAAAAAAAAAAAAAAAAAAAAGAAAAGAAGATATCAGATAATTCGCAATCTTCGGTACAGCTTTAATATGCGTAGGAATTGCGTGGGGGATTTATTAAGCTTTTCTTTGAATTCAATAGGCAGCTTATATTGTTTGACAGACTTCCCCTTTGTTGAGTTACTGGATACTGATACATTTAGCGAATGCCTATAAATTTTGTATAAATATCCACGGTGTAGGTGTTTACGATGATGATATCAATGAATGATAATATGATAATATGATATTGTTTTGTTTGATTCTGGGAACTGTAAGTGGGGAAAATATTGGGCAAACTGAGAACATTATCGTAGCAGTTCAAAGGAAATTTTATTTCTGTTTTAAAAATTAACGATGGCGATAGAAGTTTATATGAATTAATATTGGAGAAATACTGGCAATACCGGTTTATAGTGAATATTGTATGTTGATGTTTATATTAAAAATATGAACGTTCACATAATGGTATTTAAATATAATATAATAATATAATATAAATATAAGTATTGAATACAAGCATCGTTAGAAATTAATTAACGGAGGAATGTTAAATATTATGTTCCGTTAAAATTAAATTAATTGTAATTCGGGATTTAAAATAAAATAAAATGAATTAATTCATTTACTGTTTATAAATTTCATTTTTCTTCTACATAGAAAAGAATATACTTCTATAGTTATGCACTAACATTTTAAGAGGCACCATATCTATATGCGTTTCAATCCTTTCAATCATTTCCGTAATATCATGGAATATATCATGTCGGAAATGAAAGAGCACCCGGGCTTCTCCTTTGGAACTCTTTAGAAAATCCTCAATACTTTAATCTCTATAAGTTAACCCGATTATAATTATCTGAGATCTGTGCTAATGAGGTTGGGGGCTCGAGGCGACAACTAGTCGTCCAATGTAGCCGCGGAGTACTCGCTATAAATCTTAGGGACTTAGTTAACTAAGGTCCTTTAAACGGGCAAACAGTCTTTATTCTAACAGTCCTTAAATCCACCACCCACTACAAGAAGGTACGGGAAATCTGCTTGTCTTATTAATGAAGCTTCCCGCCAGTAATTTTCTCTCGAGGGTGACTAGCATCTTTCTCTAACCACCAACTAGAAATTAACCAATTAATATAGGAACGTCCATTTCCCTGACTTTCCGAGCGAAGGTTTTCCTCGACGAATCTGATAATCTCGCGCTCTTAAACACACCCCATTATAATTTTCCTTTGCAGTATCACCGCGACGGAACACGATCTCTCTCTTGCAATCTCATCAGCAAAAAAAACGGCGTCTTTACGATCAGTGAATATTGTCACACGTTTTATTTTAACCAAGACTCAGACTCAGACTTTGGAGAACCGTATCTTTACTATCCCGTTGACCGCAGGTTCGTTATCGAACACCTAAGACCATTAGGCGTCTATATAATCACCTCGGTTGCTTGTCGATGTTGGGATACACTTGTGTTAGGTTAATCAATACCACCTCGATTTGTATAACACGATGACCACCTCCAGTGAAGATTCATTACACACGCCCCTTTTTTTTTTATTTTTTTTATTTGCGTGTGGAGGGGAAAATGTTGTGCCTGGGCGTTGCTTAATTAAATTTTCACGATCGGACGGGTACGAGTGCACTTAACGCGATTTGAGCGTCGGCCCCGTTACACACCCCTGCCCCTTAATCATAATTTCGACCCAATATGTAGAAAAATTAGTCTCTATACTGTATGTATACGTATCAGTAATGAAATTTTTGACACTGCCGCAAAATTCATTTTCATGTATGTACCTAGTATGCATGTAGAAAGGATGCGTAATAATTAATAATATGTATACCAATAGTAAGGAATTTAAAATGATATACGATTGCACGAAGCTGTGCAACGTTCGACTTTCCTGCAACGATAAGCTATTGACATAATAGCAAATTGACGGTAATAAGCAAATGATAATCGTGACTTGAATGAAAATCGACGATCTCTCTACGATTAACGGATACACGATTATTCGAATGATCGCTTATTCAACGAACCGTTTGATTAATTAGAACGTAACTAGCGCGAGGAAATTTCTTTCGCTTCTTATCACTTCCGATATTTACGATCAGATTTCTTTTTATGATACTTCACTTGCATATTATATTTTTATTCCATTTATTAATTAATCGTGATAATATGTTTACTAATGAATTACAGTAATGTTTACTAATATTATTACATTATTATATTTTAATCAAGAAACCAATTAATTAATAGTAAATTACTTCATTTGATTGTTTCTTCTCATATTGTACGTATCGATCTTAATTAAACGTTTTTATCCTACAATATAGAAAAAGAAATAAATGTGTTTTTGATTAATTACATTTAATTCATATATTCCCGAGTCTTTTGTCATATTTTTGAAAATAATGTCACATTTTTATTACTTGGTATCCGATTACAATTTATTATCCAAGTCCTTTTAGTATATTTACAAGAATCACTTAGTTTACAAGAATATACGAATCATTTGAGAAGACGTTGAGCTGTGTCAATAGTGCTGCAGGAATCCTCCAGGAATCGAAATAAATTTACGAAAATAAACAAAATAAATAAACAAAATTATGCTTTCGAAGAAACGATGTTGCATTCCTGGGGTAACAGTTATAATGCTTCTCTTATCGCGTCTTTCTAAATAATCGATATTTATTAGCAAAGTTTCCTCAAAACTGAAAGAATTGGAAATTTCTATTCCTTTGGTGAATTTAATTGTTAATTTCTTCGATTTATTCTTTTACATAGTGATAGTTTTATTCTTTCATCGTTATAAATTTATAAACTTTTAGGCCACCACCAAACTACAGATTTTTATGCATCATTATAAGAAATTTGAAGCAAATAACGTTTTAAAATATACGTAGATGTGTGTTCAAATCACGACGGTGTCACTAATTGTGGAGAATCGTTGCTCCTGTTCAACTCACCACTGGGTTACCAGTGTAGGATTGTAAGCGATCGATAGAATAGCGAGAGCTTGCTGTTGCAACCCGTCAAATATATTTAAAATAATTAAATAAATAAATATAAATGGTGTCGTCGAGACGCTCGTACAGCGTATAAGTCGCAAAATAAGATCGCTGATAAATACTCGATAAATGCTCGATAGATACTGCTCGATAGCTCTAGATAATTAACTCGCTCGTAATCGCATCCGTCGGGGGAAAGACGATTGCACGTAACGGCGACGTTGTTTTGCCCGGAGTTTATTTATTATTATGCTGCGTGTTTCCTAACGATATTAATACTTCGAGGCAAAACAATATGACTTGAATTGTCCTCTGACTCATGTGCTGCTACATATATTAGGTATTTCATATTTTTTAATTTATAGATATAAAAATATGAATTTGCATAGATATCGGTAGTCTAACGAATAAAATTTCAGAGATTTTTGATATTTTTACATTATGCCAGTTATATTAAAAAACGAGTATTCTCCTATTGGAAAATGCTGCGTTTATGGTACAAGAACACATTTGCTAACATTTTCATAATAAGTGAAATCCAATGAAATGTAAACGTTGAGCTGGAAAACAGACGAAAACACTTTAAAACGGATATAAAATTACGATCAGATTACAGTCTGATGAACTTTAATTAAATTACGTTGATGCGATTGTTTGTTTCTTTCCCCTTATTCAGGGTTCGAGGGTTGGATTACGGAACATTCCACAGGATTAATCATCGATTGATTAATATCGGCTGAAATAACAGTGAGGTCCGTTGCAATGAAAAATGGTAATTAAGTGTTCGCTCTTACAGGAAGAATCTAGTTGAACGATATACATACGTGTGTAGGTATGTGTATGTATCTTCAATGAAACGGTATAAAACAGCAAGATGTTTCTGCGGCCTGGGAAAATCACAAGCGCATATCACTCGTAATTAAGAAATCTAACTTCTGGGTGTATAAATGCAGTATTTAAGTAAAACCTCGTTGTATACGATATTTTACTACAAGACTTTAATTTAATTTACTTCTAAACACTGCATAATTACAACACTTGATAAGCGAAATACGAATCGTAAAAACAAAATCGATCTGTTAGGATCTTTTTAATAATTATTTCCTACCACCGAAATTCATATAGATAGAATACATATAGACGATCAATCAATATTTCAGAAAAATCTCGCCGACAGCTTTAATACAGCATGAAAAGTAAAAAAATATACGTACTGACATAACGTTGTGATTCCTGCACTCAAAATCAAACGGATACGATCGTTCGATAGAACTTTTAAAACTCTGAACTTATTTGGCCTGCAACATTTTTGGCAAAAATGTTTGAAACAGTTTTAACATTCTGTGTAATAATACGATACATAATACATAAGAATAATTGATTTGGGAACACGTAAAATCACGTAATTAGTTATTCGATCGTCATTTGCGGTCTTATCAAAAATTATTCGATTCACTCGGAGTGCCAGTAGGAAATGAGATGAGACGAATCACAGATAACGTCGCGTTTCGCACGAAAAGTTCGACAATCCTGACGCTGGCTGACCAAACTTATTTACGATATTTTTCTAATTGACATTCAAGACAGTTTCTTTTAAGAAAAATATTTCCTTAATGTTTCATAATATTTTGTTAATACCTTTTAATGCTTATCTAAACAAAACTCAATAAATCGTTGAATTCAACAAAAAAAGTACTTTAGAAGGTTTTTAACGTTTAGAAACCAGAATCCGAAATAGAATGCGAAAACTGTTCTGAATCAGATGATTTCTTATCTTCATCGTGGCTTACGGTTCCATCGTAATGAGTTTCTGATGGCACAGGTATTTCTATGATTTCTTTTAAAAACGGTTTACTTTTTTTCGTCGGTATCTGTCTCACGCCAATCAAAAGTGGATCTGATGTAAAAAATTATCCGTCAATGACGTCCAGGTCACATGTTTCTGTGGAAAAGTTCGTGCAATAATTTTGCCAGCGCGATCAAAAACGCTTACTCTACGGCTTCAACCGCTTCTTTCGCTAACTGACTGATAGGAAATAAAACGTTCTGTATTTCAATGGAATTTTCTACGTGATTGATACAAATCTATCGATATAATTTGCCAGTGGCCAATGTCCGTTTTGCAAATTTCTACGTATTTATTTTATGGCCAGCACCAGAGATTACTTAGATCCATGTCCATTATTTTTACTTTTGTAAAATTGTTGTAAAATTGGAACATTTTCTAGTAAAATGAAGCGATAGTATTATATATTTTATCATCAACGATAATTAATATCGGAGATGTGCTGGTTAGGATTTTGATTGGCAGCTGATCATCCGATCAAGAAGCCGTCTCCGCCGAAGATTTTCAAACACCGTCAACGAACAAGACGCGTCAAATTTAAAGTTATTTAATATTACAAACTCAAAAAGAAAATTCGTTAGCATCGTTCGCCATGTTTACTTTTTTCATTGCATCTTATTTCTTTTAAAGACATTTCTCTTTTGGAAAGTTTCTTGTTATGGTCAAATTAAGAAATAATTACGGATATAATTTTACGGATTCTAATAAACTTATTGTACGTAACGAAAAAGATATTGAAAAAAATTGGAATTCAATTTCATAAACGCGCTGTAAATTTAATAATGTAAATGGAATAATATTAATCGACTAAAAAGAAATTACGAGTTATATGTTGTTATTAAATCAATATTAGATTCGTGCAGTTTCTACAGTCGAATATTCAGCAAATACGTTCAGCAAATACGTTGAACAAATAGTTGGAAAATTTTGCGCGAAAGTTCCGATTGAAAGTCCGAAAATATAGGAATCGTAGAAAGGTCTGGAAAGTCCAATAACTCCAAATTAACTCTGAAGTCCAAAGTCTGGACGATTTACTCTTGCAATTGTAGAACCTATTACATTTCTAATTCAAAGTGCCAATGTCCTAATTCTTTAAATGACGCGTTAACGTAACTTTAGTCCTTAACGAGTTAATATCGCGAACATTCGGCTGGAAATATTCGTCAGAAAATATTCGAGGTGAAATACTGAAAAATTACGCGAACGAAATCGACGTGCACCGGTAGCTCTGGAAAATCTTCAACGAACGAGTGTTCGTACACGGCCTTCCAGACGTTTTTCCCTCCGACCTTCCTCAAGCGACCTCGAGAGAAATGCACCACCGACGAGAAGCCGGAATCCTCCTTTTAATCCGACCAAGTCAGATCTTTTAATATTTTCACGATTTCTTCCCTCGACTTTTTAAACCATTGTTAGTTGATCTATAATACGTGAGCTTTTAATATGAACTCTTTCCAGAGGAGATTACAGGAGAAAAACATGACAAATACACACGTTTGTTGATGTTTCCGATTTTATGATAGAATAGGATGTTCGTGATTAAATAAAAAGGATTTCAATACGAACAAACTTGCCAGAGAAGTAAATCTGAAAAATAATTTATAAGTTGGTGAAGTTTTGCGAAAGATAAATATTCAAATATACGTACGAGATAAGTATTTTTTGAATTTTTTTGTTTTATCGACACCGTTTCAATTATGCATGAATAGATTAAATTGCAGTGGCGATTTGTAACAACAGACCCTATTCATTTTTGGAGAACTGTGATAATCTTCGTTGATATTTAATACATATGATACGTAATGAAAAACAAAATGTGACTACGACGAATGAGAATAAAGTTTCGAAATTTGTTTGCTTTTCCATCTCCAATTCAGTCATACATGTTTCATAATGCATGACGTAAAAGAAAGATCTCGATATGAAATATAATGTCATACGATATTTCTGTTACAATGCATAATATTCTGTGACGTAGATGCGCGCGCTGCGTCGCTTTGATGAACAAATAAAACGTAGCGAAGAATCGAAAGCGAGGTCGGCACGTGCGGCGCAATTTATTGCGTATTTCGAAAGAGACTCGCGAAGCTTTTGTGCTTTTTTAAAATAAAAATGAAATAAAATGAAATTGTGGAGGTCTTACAGCGTTATTGAAATACTATTTATCAAAGTAAAATACTGCTATATGAATATTACTAAAATATTAGTTATTAAATATAATATAGGAAATTTATAACATTTAAGAAAATATAATATAAAACACAATAAATTTGCATGAAAAAAAATGGTATAAAAACGTAGAATAAAGTAATACGAATCATTAAATTATAGTAAGTTAGTGAAGATAAAGATCGAGAGAAGAAAAAGAAACATCTTTCTTAAAGTCTTTTGTAGACGAGCATAATTTATTAATACATAATAATGCATGATTTTGATATTACTTTTTTTTTATATATATATTTAACATTACTTTGATAATGCTGATCGTTAGCAACGCAGGACAATTGACAGTCGCATAATTTCAGACACAATTTTGTAGATCTCAGAAATTAAAGAAGACTCGGCAGATTTTCACTAGAATCCAACAATTCGGTTATTTTGTTAAGCAGTTTAGCGATTTTTCTCTCGTGTCACCAATTCAGAGGGAACATTTTGATATAAATGTATCGTACGTATGGAAATTTCCACGCAATAAATGACAAAAATGAAGCTGCAGAAACGAGCGATGAATTTGTAAAACATGATAAAAGGACGTCATCACTAATTATGACAGTTAAACTCTCTGAAATGCAAGAGGAAAGTGGAAACATAAAATTAACGTAATTAAAACTTCTTTCGGAGAAATTCGAAATAAATATGAATATTTTACGCAGCCAGAGTAATTTAAAAAAATATTCAAATTAAAAACATAATATAATGTTTCATCGCTTCGTTTGAATTTTATTGTCTTCTACTTATATGGTTATCATTCTAAGAGTACGCTTCTAAAATACTCGTAAATGAACGTAGAGAAGGCATGTTTTGAGCAACGTTTTATACGTGAGCAAAATAACATATACGTATAACGATCAGAATTAGGCGAAGTTTTAAATATTTAATAGAAAGGTGAAAATCAAATAATATTATTTTATATTATAGACAACCGTTATATGGACACGTCACACATCAGGACCCGAAGAATGTCAAATTTTTTAAACAAATCTCAAATACTTCGGACAATGATCAGTATACCTAATTCAATTGGTATACTTAATTTTCAATAATAAATACTTTTCTTCGCTATATAATTCACTTAAATACTTTACCCCGAAGTAGAATAAACAAGACTAAAATGTAGATCTAACAGTTTAAACGTTTTAATTATTTCGCACCTCTATAATTAATTTGGGAGAAGAGAAATTAAGAGCAAGAAAAATTAATTGCAGCTTTTTCTTGCTCTTTACAAGGAATTGTCCTTTTATTCGCGGTTCGCAAGTTGCTCGACATTCTGTTTACCGAGGAAGAAATTGGAAGATGCTACACTGGCGAAAGTTCCATGTCGTGTCTCTGTTTAATCCTTTATTTGACGAAGGTCAAAGAAAGTAGTCGTTCAAATCGCCAAGCAATCTAATTCATTATTCCTGTCTGTTTGTCTGCTGCATCTTCGGAGATTCACTTTTGACGCGGCTTTTTCCACCTTCTGCAGCCGATTGTATCAAAAGATAAAATTATATTCGCGAAAGTTTCACAAGTATAAAAATTCATATTTTTAGGAACAACATTGAAGAAATGAAACTTGAGTAGAAATTTGCTTCGTATAAATACTAAATACGTATTATTATAATTGATATTCTCCTTTCATATTTATATAATGTTATATAAATATTTTTTATATTCTCATATATGGTGTGTCTACTCCTCTATGGCAAGTATCGAAATACTTTCGCAATTCGCTGTATACATAATATATTGTATTTTTCATTTAATATTATTTCATAATATTTCAATTAAATAATATCTCCAAAGATAAATTTAACGAATTCCCTCAGACTTCATTTTCACAATATCGTTTACGACGTTGCGTCCTATTATCCAACCGATATTAAATCGATACCTCTTTCCTTAACGAGCACTACCAGGAAAGTTTAAAATTATACTTCAGATTCTGGATCTATGTCGGCATAAGTTATTCATTAAAGGATGATTTATGCACAGATTACGAGGGCATGGGCGAAAATTCTACGCGTCTGACTTTTTTCCTTTTCTGTCGCGTCCATTTCTTGAAAATTCATCTTAGCTGAATACCGATGAAAGTTAAAAAACGCCGTTCGTGGAAAATCACGAGGACGTTTAACGTATAGAAATCGCAATAGAACACTACAGCGACTATGCATATAAAAGAGCAGATTATCTTTTCTATTACAAACATAACGATGTGCATTTTATATGCATATACGTGCGAAGAGCTCACAGGAAAAATGGGGAAATGTCAAGTTTTAGGATTTCTCAGGAAATAGAAATTTATTTTTAAATATACAGAGTGCCCCGATTTAACTTTGACAGCGAAATATCTCGAAAACTGAATTTTAACGAAAACAATGTTTTAAAGAAAAGCTGTAGAGTTCTGAGGCACACGATTCGACACGTTCAATCTTGTCTCAAAAATCAAATAAAAGAATTAAATACTTTTTATTCTCATTGGCTTTTTTCAATTTGACTTTTCTGTTTTCTAGATACTTAATTTGAAGATTAACCTTCGCACGGCGAGTAAAGAATAGAAACTATGGAAATGACTGATAAAACTTATAACGTTTACGGTGCAGGGGAGGGATACCCCAGTACCGGCGCAGCCACGGGTTGTAAAGCGGGCCCCATTGCGTGGTCATTGAGCAACCGTGGCAGTCCGGGGGTGGACCATCAGGCCCCCGGACGCGCTCAAGCGTCTGGTGAAGAAGTCAAGCGACCAGTGAGGTCCCGGGGCCGAGGAAGCAGCGACCAGTGAGGTCCCGGGGCCCGGCAAGCGGCGACCGAGGAGAGAGGTCCGACGACGGTATGGCGTCGTGCACCTCCTCTTCGACGATCAAGAGCGCGCCTGGTAGGCGTGCAAGTAGGAGAACTATTGGGCAGGCAGACCGCGGAAGGATGATTGGGAGGGCGGTGCACCGTGGCGTCTCGCAGGTACTGGGCCCGTTGCTGTGGAACATCGCGTACGACACGTTACTTCGGACGCCGATGCCCCCGAACTCGGCGCTGACGTGCTACGCCGACGACACGTTGGTGCTAGTATGGGAATCGATATGGGGCAGGATCGTCCGTCTGGCGGAACTGGCGGTGGCCGGCGCGGTGGACGCGATCAAAGGGCTGGGGCTGGATGTATTCCCCGAGAAGTTCGAGGAGATGTGGTTTTGCCGGAGGGCCGATTACGGGACGCCTCCGGCGGACTATCGCCTGAGGTTGGCGGGGGCAGAGATCCGGGTCGGGACCAGTATGAGATACTTGGGCCTGACTCTCGACAGTCACTGGACGTTCGGCGCCCACTTCGAGCGTCTTATACCGTCTTATATCGAGGCGACGGCGAACGCCCTGGGACGTCTGCTATCTCGGCTGGGCCGGTCCGGTGTCGAAGTGCGTAGGCTGTACACCGGCGTGGTGCGAGCAAAGCTCCTCTACGGAGCTCCGATATGGCCAGGGATCGGGAGGCTGCATAGGTGGGTGATGCTTGCACCGTTTCAGCGGCGGCAGCTGCGACAGTGACCTTGCTCGTTGACCTTCCCCTGTTCGAGCTGCCGGGTTCTCCCGGGCAGAGTTGCAGCGAGCAACGCGGATGCGGAGGCGTGAGCTCGGCGAGTACTGCTCAACAGATAGGCACGCTGGCCTTGACACAAGAGCTGGCGCGCCAGGGGTTGAGAGGGGTTGAGAGGGGTTGAGAGCCCTCGGGCGCGCTCCCCTGACCTATAGAGTGACGCAAGTTCTCCCGGGGCATGGATGCTTCGGCGAGTATATGCGCCGAATCGGAAAGAAGGCGACCGCGTGTTTGACCCGGCTAACATTGCCCGGCGTGGGCAGCGCTGCCACACTCTCTCATCGGGGAAATAGGGGTGTTGACCTTTCGCCACCGGCGATCTTTGAAGCGCTGTTGACGAGCGAGAGGGGCAGGATGGCCGTAACCTCCCTCTGCGAGCTAGCAATGCTGCGGAAGGAGGCGGCGGAGCGGGAGAGGGAGCGAGCCTTCCATCCCGGGAGAATTGGTCGACGAGGACGCGGAAGGTGAAGGTAAAGCTAGGCGCTGAACTTTCCAGCGCCCGGGAGGCACCAAACAGCTCGGTTGGGGATCCGGACTCGTGTCGCCGCAACGGTTCCCGGGCTCCCCTCGACACAGTAGAGACAGTCTTCGCGGAGATTTTAGTCAGTTGGAATCCGACACTACCACGCCGCCCTCCCCCCTAGAAGCAGCGGGCGACCGTGCGGATTTCCTCGAAAATATAAAAAAAAAAAAAAAAAGAAACGTCCATCTACGTATCTACAGATCGTTCACGATCCAGGGCTAATCAGAACGATTATCTGTATTGGTAAAGTCTGAGAATTCGACTTTTCGATTTTCGAAGAATTCGATTTTTTTCTTTTTTTCTTTTTTTTTCTATTTTATTTTATTTTATTTTGGTTTTTACAATTTGTCCTGAAGGACATTTGATAAAATGTTATATCTCGTTGGTAAATAAAAAAAATAAAATAAAATAAAAATAAATATAGCATGTGCCAGTTTCGTGTTTTCTAAGTTATATCTTTTATGAGGTCTATTGGGTGTTTCCTTTTTAGTCTTCTTGCAATGTTCGTTGTGTTGCACGTTTCAGGGAAAAGAACGTGTATGAACGAAATAACGATACTCGACATAGTAGCATGTGGACTACAGTAAGACGATGTAACTTAATACGACACGCTTGAAGCTCAAGCCAAGACTTTATTTCCAAGAATTGGTGGAGATATGGACGTAAGCTAGACTGGATAAAAATCCGGACGCTAAAGTGGACTGAACAGATACTTCCGTATCTCATCCTTTCAGCGCACAGACATTGTCTTATTGCTCTACAGTTGAAGCAGACATGTAGGAGCGAGATATCTGTCTTTCTTAGACATTTCTTTCTTAGACATACGACTAGTGAATATGACTGAAGAAATTTCTATTTAAATTAATACAACGTAGCCAAAGATAAAGAGCACAGACGGCAGCACATGAAAAAATGTTAAATTCAAAATTCGTTAAAATTTACATTCTCCGTCTTTTGCTGTAGGCCCTTCGTCCAATTATCCCATCAGTTAACATAAAAATTTTACTTTTTTGCCGGCCGATTGTGGAATCGCGTCAGAGCCAGCCACTCGTAATATTCGTATCATAGCATTCGTAATTGTATTAGGAAAACTAATTAGGTTCATCATTTACAAATTCATATTTTTATAAACATAAATATGAGAAGTAAATTTTAAGAAACGATTCATCTACAGTATATATTGTATATGTTCAGACATTTTTTTTATTCAATTTTAAGATTCTACAGAATGCAGATAATATGAAAAAATATATATAATATCGAAAGCAGAGTACTTATTATGATACTTTGTAGGTGAAACAAATTTTTATTCTCATGAAATGCTAGCAAATTTCGCGTGAATGAGAGTTTCATTTAATTTAATCAATCCTGGCCGACCGTGAAGTAACCACCATTTAAAAAAAAAAGGCATCTATGGAAATCGATGCAAGCGGATACGTTCGGTCCGGTGCCATGCGCCTGTGCAAGAAGAAGCGCGGGTCAATGCAATTCAATACGAAAGCAATAAAAAGGCAGAATCGGCAAAAATTTCTCATTTTTTCTTCAGTGGAAAGTCGTATAAACCGTAAAGCGCGTAATGTAAGCCGCAATCCGACAAATGTGCACGCTTGCAAAATTCTAATTTACATAACGGCTGGCATACGAAATGCGGGAGGCGATGAAGTAAATACTTTACTCGAGACAAAGGAGGATCTCCGTGACGTTGGCAGTGTGTTTCATCACTGTCCTTAGTTCGCGAATTGGACCGACTTTGGACAAACTTCGTGAGAATATTTCTGTTTATTTTCTAATTAGCAACATTATGAGAGAATATTCTAACGTGCGAAACATTAATATCATACTGTAGTTTCTGGCTATCGAATTAAGATCGCATACAGAAGTTTCATTTCTCTAATTACAATATATCGTGCAGAGGAGAGTCGCGCAGTATCGACTGTTACAGACAACGAACTAAAATTAGTTCTGGCTGTTTCACCAAATATTAGCACTTTTATTTGAATAAACAAACAAATATAACAATTCTGTGTAACGTACATAGAGATATGAAGATGGAGTGTACGCGAGCGAGCTAAGAAAGCGATATAGGAATAGAAAGAAAAAATCGTAAGACGAAGTGTATTGCACAACTGTCTCCTAAATCATAAAAATCCAAACATTCATGTAGTATATATAATGTAAAAAATGTACAGAATATCCGAAGTATAATGCTCTTTATAATATTTAGTGGCTGAAAGTATTTTTAGTTTCGTTCATAAGAAAGTGAATTTGCATAAAAATACAAGTATATTAAATGTAAATGCTATAACAAATACAATACCGCGAAAATACTCTCTATAATCATATATACATTATATATATACATATATATTCATATATATATTATTTATTTTATTACTATATTTTATCGAAAAATATCTTTACATTCTACCGAATCGCCTACGTACTGATTTTTCATTATTACATTACGCTCTCTGAGGGCAAACATTCAGAATATTGATTAAAACGCCGACGCAAAGCACCATATATGGAATATGATAAAAAGAATATGAGCTGTAAAGAGCGAATGGTAGAAAAATAAATTATTAACAAAATTGTGTATGACATCAGAGAAGTTAAAAACGTTTATTATTAAAATTCTCTCGTGCGTTTTAACTTTGTTAAAAATATAGGAAATATCGGAGGTTTCGACAGGTTTTAATACAGTGGATAACTGACTCTTTATGCTTTTTGATCCTATTTAATTAATTAATAAATCTTATTCAAACAAAGGGCGAACGTACAGAATCGATATTAATACCAATGAAAACATCACGACCAAATACGCCCGCAGGGAAACCTTGTAAAAAAAACCGTACAGCAAGAACCATAAAAGTTGCATCGAATTTATCTTCGGAACTAATTTATTGATCGGTTAGTTGCTTGTGTGAGTGTACTCGTCATGAGGTAATACCAATATTTTATGTTATAACGAGCCTTATCGGTAATAAAATTACAAAATAAAACATAATAAATAAATTTTATTGCAATTTAGTACCATATTATAACAGCCACACATACTTCCGTATTTACATTTTACGTACATACTTTTCAAAGTTTTCAAGGAGGTTGCAACAGTTAGCTAACTGCTTGATACGTATTGTACTTAATAGGTCCCCTGTGTTTTTGAGCGCTGTGTTGGTAATTAGTAGGTAAGTTTCACGAAGTAATACATTTACAGTTTCTATTCGTTTTATTGTAAAGCAAGAGATCGTATTCGTACGTCACGTTGTCGGGCAGAATTTTGCACGAGGTTAGCAGATCAGCATGCGCAATATCGTACGCCGAGTTCCATTGCAATTTTCGTCCCATAATTTGTTTGGTAAATCAAAGAATTGTGGATTTAAAATCTTAAACATAAGGTTTTATATACATGTATGGGTTTGACAATGATAAAATAACAATAATAAAGATTCCAATATCAGCGCGTATTATTTTCAATGCAAATGAACGAACGCATTCTACATTTGCATTCGCTGAAACAGCTTAAAAATGGAAGGTAAATCGCGGGATATGGAAACTGATCGAATGGAATGTAATCAATCCTCCATTATAAGCAGATAATATCCGCTGGCAAGTGCAATGATCCTATACTGGTACGCGTTAAAAATAAATTGGCCTCGGTTTGCTCTTACTTTCGTTCTGCCTCGAATCGGATCGCTGCATTTCGTCTTTCTTAGAATCGAAATCGTCCACTTCCTCTTTGGATGCTTCCGCGAATCGACATTGCAATCTGTATTGGAAAAGCTTGTCTATGTCTCAAGCTGTTAGCTTTCTTTCTCGTGAAAAGCGGATTTTGATAAAGCTCTCACTGCTTATTTTAAAGTTCAGATTGCGATTTAGTTTAGTTCTAGTTTAGTTTTAGTTTAGTTTTAGTTTAGTTTACTTTACTTTACTTTACTTTACTTTACTTTACTTTACTTTAGTTTAGTTTAGTTTAGTTTAGTTTAGTTTAGTTTAACACCGAATTTATTGATAACACGATATTATACTGACATTATTATTCTGTTGGAAATAGTTCTTAAAATGTAGATATTGATAAATAGAGTAACATTAAAAACACTAGTTATTATTATTAAACAAATATATTATTAGTAATTATAGTAATACTAGTACACACACACACACACACACACACACACACACACACACACACACATGTATATGTACACATTATTACATTTTTAATATACCATTTTGCGAATGAAAAAGCTATTTACAAAAAAATACTCGTAATAAATAAAATCTTCGAAAATTTACCTAGAGATTTCATGGAATACATGTATACACACGCCCATCATTGCATTCTTAGTACACGGTTCTGCAAAGGCAAAACGCTATTTACAAAACGATATTCGTAGAAAATAAAATTATCAAAAATTCATCTACGCATTTCGTAGAATACATGTATACACACGCACACTGGTGCATTCTTAGTACACGATTTTGCAAAGGTAAAAGCTATTTGCAGAAAAATATTTGTAATAAATAAATTCTTCAAAAATTCATCTACGGATTTCATAGAACACATGTATACACACGCGCACTAGTGCATTCTTAGTACACGATTTTGCAAAGGTAAAAGCTATTTGCAGAAAAATATTCGTAATAAATAAAATCTTCAAAAATTTATCTAAATATTTCATAGAATAGTTTAATAAGAAGGAGTCGAATATACATTAAAATACGAAGTATTTCCTCCGTCGTTGATATCTAATTTGCTATCCCGTAGTCCCGTAATTGCCTCGACGCGCGTACCTGGCATTTTTCCCTTCGAATAAAATTTAAAGGCGAACAGCAATGGTGAACGTCGCGCGAAAAGCCAAAGAATGTAATCCATGTTACACGAAGTGATCGTGCAGGAAACGTACAGGATTTTGCGTGATCCCTTAGCTGTGTACGGAAAAACAAGTTCAGTTAACAGCTATTCCCGAGTATTGAAATCTAAAAGAATTCAGTTAGACATTCGATGCCATCATAACCACTCTTTAAATTCATAAGATAAATAAAAAATAACGTATAAATTTAATTTTATATCCTAATAAACAAGAAATATAGATATAGGTATGATATTTATGCAAATGAAATATGCAAAGTATGTCGGAAAGATATTTGATATATGTTTATGTTATCGAATATTATCTAGAATATTTTGTTCAGATTTGCAATTATCAATTGACGACGTTTACATCTATTAAGATATATCCAACGTCTACCTATCTTTTAAAATATTCGTTTATAGAAAGAATTTCCCGTACATGTTTCTTCACTAAAAAGGGAACGCCCAATAGGCCTCATAAAAAATATAATCTAGCAAACACGATGTTGGCACCCTGCGAGGGTAGCTACCCTCAAGCTATATTTTATTTTTATCCTTTTTTTTTTACCAACAAGTTGTAATATTTTACCAAATATCCTTCTGGACAAATTGAAAAAACCAAAATAAAATAAGATAAAATAGAAAAAAAAAACATGTTTCTTGTTTGCCATACAATTTACGTTGCAGATTATGATGCTATGAATTTGATCAAATAGAACTGTCCTGATTCGAAACAAACCCACGGCACGTTATTTCTAACCAAACACTACAAATCGCAAAAAATGTATGATTTCATTTGGTCTGTATCATTTTATATATCTTGAACTATATATAATTTGATGAAATAAATAATTCATGCAATTACGTGATGATATGGAAGTATATCCTCTTACAGTACTTTTACAGGTTTTATTCAATTCTCTTAATCGATATTTCCGATACGGTTTCGAAATGAACGAACGCGCTAATTGTATGCAATTTACAAAGCAGAACTTTAAAGTCCACTCGTACGATTACCTGCCCGGTGAATTATTCTGTTATTTCATTCTGTTTGAAACGCGCGAGCCGAAAGAAAAAAAACATCGTCGACGGGAAAATCAAGTTTCTGCGATGTTTCCCTCCCTTTCTTCTCTGCGAATCACGATAATGTGTTATGAAACGCAACATCCAGTAAAGCCAGGAAAGGGAAAGCCAGGAAAGGGGAAGCCAGGGTAACCTTATCCGATACTATAATTTGAATTTGATTATTTGAATATTTTATTATTTGAATTTTTGATTATAAAATCGAAACGCAGTATCGAACGTGAAAGATTAAGCTGTAATCGGTTTGGATCGTTTGATCCTCCTTTTGAAAATGTGCCCCCGCGAGAAAGGAAATCATTACTTTGAAATTCTGTCAGTCGCCAGACTTTATTTGATTTTAATTTAGCATGCACTCATCGTGTCGTTCAGCTTGCAATTATTTTCGTACCGAGTGTGATAAAATACGTAACGTAATTGTAAAAGACGACGAATGCTCTCGAGAGACTAAAGGCGTAGGATGGAACTAAGTTTTCGAACATAGTCTTCTTCTTTTTTTTTCTTTTTCTTTTTTTTTCTATTTTATTTTATTTTATTTTGGTTTTTTCAATTTGTCCCGAAGCATATTTGGTAAAGTATTATTTATGATGTTTTAGTGATTAGGGAAAAAAAAGGAAATATAGCCTGTGGGTAGCTACCCTTAGCGGGGTGCCATCTCCGTGTTTGCCAGGTTATAAAGTTTATGGAACATACAGTGGCTTACAAAAATGGATTTATGAATACATTACGTGTTATACGAAATTTTTTGAAATTTAGTCAGCCCTGAAAGAAGATAAATCTTTTCTAAATTATCCGATTTTAAGAGAAGAGGATATTTCCTTCATTTCATACTTTCATTTCATACTTTCATTTCAGACTTTCATAAATTATATTTATACTCTTTCCTACGAACTGAAAATATCTCAAAGCTTTAAAATCTCACATTTCTTCTTCCATGTTATCTCGAGATATAGTATGATGTAAATAAAGTCGTGGAGCTTTACGTGCAACTAATTGCGTTGATCGTATTCGTATTTTACTTATTTATACATATGAACGTTTTTAAATTAACGTAGAAACCAGCGCAACCTTTATGATAATATAAATATACTTTTTTTCAGTAATAACGTGATAGACTTTCCTGAATTATAAATTAAATTATTTAATTATAAGTAATATTTAATATATATTTATTACTATTTTAATAAAATTATGACTTTCAATGCCGAGTTGCTCAACATCGAAATACATTCTCATTTTTGATCGTGTTCAAAGTATAACTCGTACTTCGTTATTCGAGATATTTCAATATCTCGTTATACGTTAAACGTAACATTTTCAACATTTCAGCTTTATAATTTTACATTGAAATATACTAAATAGAGTAATAAAAAGCGTTCTATATTTCACTTAACAGAGTAATAAAAGTCGATGCATCATATAAATGCACGTCTGTACGTCTTAATAGTCCCTGCATTCTGCAAAGTTCATGCATCACATACTATTCATCATGTCCGAGCAATTACTTCCTGCTTATATCTTACCCATCGATCCTTTCGATAGAAGAATGTTTGATATCAAAGAGCTACCTATATTCGGTATAATTAAGCAATTAAATAGAAAATTCTATTACAATTTAACGAAAAAAAAAAAAAAAAAAAAAAAGAAAAAAATACAGAAAAATACAGAAAAATAAATACAGAATTATAAAGATACGAGAGACAAGCTAGGATAATTCAACCAATTCTGCCTCGAAGAATAGATCGATCGAGGATAATTGATAGGCACGTCACGGTCTCTACGTTTCTTCTTAACAATCTATCTATTTAAGGTGCAGTGAGATGAAAGTCTATGTACTCGTACAGTGATTTATGAAAGTACTGAAATATTTATCACAGACGATTTCGACTACGTTGTATCTACAAATATTGTTGTACAAAAGTTTTGAAAATTAATGTTGCAATATAATACTACAATTGTAAATGAAAAATATATAGATATGTGAGTTACAAGAAATTTATTGTTAACACACATATTTAGGTTAAAAAATTGAGCACAGCACGAGCAGTTGTTTAAACGTAATATTTACGTGTCGCCGCGCCAAACAGCGAAGCTTATTAACAATATGAATAATTGACCGCACGAACATATCAATGTACCATTTGCGAAATGCACGTTTGCAATTGTCTTGTAGCTTCTATGTAGGTATGTTTCAAATTTTACCAACAATGGTATCATGACTGTAATCATTTATGTTTCAATGTTTCGTTATAGTATTGTAATATTTTATAACAAACATCAGCGTAAGAAGTATTTGTATAGTAATTAATTTCAGCAAAACTATCGTAGAACATCGTTTATTAATAAGAAATATAACGGATTCGATATTGAACATATTCTTACAAGCCTTTAAAATAATTATCATAACAGAAAGAGCGATGTATCTATGTATTCTGTGAAAATGTTAACAAATATTTAAAAAATTCTACAAACATGTACGTAATAAATATTACCTTGTATTTGAGCAAACGAAATTTATTAATTTTAGCTTCGTTCCGCTAAAATTAATTAATTTTTTACTATAATTAATTTAATTAATTTTAAATGTTGGTTTTATTCCGCTAAAATTAATTAATTTTAAATGCTAGCTTTATTCCGCTAAAATTAATTGATTGTAACTTTATTCCGGTAAAATTATTTTATTATTTAGTCGGTTTGTCCTTCGATTTTGTTACGGTTTAAAACCGCCGTAGTATTGAATTTATCAAATTAAAAAGGACTTATAATAATAATCTGAAATATCTTTTCGTTCTTCTCATGTAAGCTCTTTGAATTATTTCTTGACCTGAATCGGATGCAAGATAACAATCCAAAGCAATAATACTATTGATACGTAAGCGTTCAACTTGTTAGGAAACATTTAAAACCACCTACGCAATAGTTAAACAAAAGACGTTATTGGAAATATACGAGACCGCTTGAAAGAAAAAATACCTATATTTCCAGGAACCCATATTTTACAAAGAAATGATTTAGAGAGAGAGAGAGAGCTCTTTTCGAAGAACGGAAAAATATTTCGCGTATTTATTCGTCAATTTGATAAATTCAATGCCAGTTTTTAGATATTTTTTAATATTTTCACAAGGAACATAGATATCTTATGTTCTGTTTTCTGCAAATTATTGTGCAGACTCCTAAAACTATATACATATTTTTTTAGTTATTAAAATTTCCTTAATAAGCGATATTCTACATTTTCTTTTCAAATCAATTACTGTACAAATATTTTTTACTTTGGCTGTATTCCATTCGCTTCCTACGTTCGATTGCACGTGTAGTATTGCCTTTGATATCCTTTACATGTCACTACGTCTAAAGTAAAGGAAAAGCAGAATACAAACAGGAAGAATATTTTCGCTTCTCGATTCGTTCCGTTCATTCTTTTTCATATTCTTTCGTAATACGGTGCAAATGAAGCGTGTTTTTTGCGTAGCAGTCAATATTTTCAACTCGTTTAAAATCGTCAAAGGATGGAAAATCGAGAGATAGCCGTGTGACCAACAATTAGCAAATGCAGCGTTAGCAGCTGCTGGTTCGCCTATGACAGCATTGATCGAAGAACCAGACGGTATCGATAAGGTTCACTCTTCATGGAAAAATTACACGATGCAGGGAAACTCGTTACAAAGATTATGCATGATCAGACTGAATGAAGAAATTTTTTATTGGAAGAATCGAGGGAGCTAAAGTAATGGGCACAGTAGCCAACTCCACTAAAAAGCAATTATAAAACTCAATCAAGTTCAGTTTCGATATCCAGACAATCTTTGAACTGTTAATCAAACGACCGCCCTTCCGGACGAAGCAGTCATCCGATAACAGGACACGATATCAAGTATACATCAAAGTAACAGGCCAAATTAGGTTCAAATGAATGTAGGCTTCGCCGCTGTTAGGTTGAAATATTTTCTTAAATAATTGGAAGCAAATTACGTGAGGTCTTTCATAAAGAAGTTAAACAGACTTTATCTGTATCAGTGAAATTGAGTTCAGTGGAGAAGACTAAGCCAAGATACTGATATATTACGTCTTTTTGCGTGAGGAGGGGAACATGCTGTGTTACGCATGCCCAGTGTGACCCGCGCCGCTGGGTTATGTGGGGGACTCGGGCGGATGTGTTGCCATACCCCCACTAAAAACCTCTCCCTCCTACTTCCACTGCTTCAAGGGCGGACAAACCCCGGTAATACCTGTCGGCATTCATCAGGGTCGTCCTTCCTTTCATGCCCCATTGTATCTTCTTCTTCGGGCAGTTGCTACTCGTGTCATACTCTTAGCTAGTTCAAATACTGGGCTGATGTAAAAAAAAAAAAAACCAAACACCACACACGGAGTTCCCAAGCGGTCACCCATCTTAGTACTATCCATCCGTGCTGCCCAGCGCGTTGCTCAAAAATTTCGTGATCGGACAGGAACGAGAGTGCTTTTTTTTTTTTTTTTTTTTTTTTTTGTAACGTTTATTGTCCAAGAAGATGAGTATTACATGTGTATGTTATTCACAATAAACAATGAATTTCGGTTGTAGGGTGGATTAGGCAAAAGTACCGATACGCGTCGGTACGACGTAGCCATGGTCTAATATGTGTCGTGGGTTTTCGGTTTTTGCGTTTATTTTTTTGTTTTTTTTGGGTTTAAGTCGCATTGGTGCGTGATTTTTGTGTATTCTTGTGTGGAACGAGAGTGCACTTATCGCGGTTTGGGCGTTGGCCACTGATAAATTGCATCCGAAAGCAAGAAGGAACTGCAAACTAAACAAAAGACGATTCCTATGAAATTACTCCCTGGTCTCAAAGCCAGATATATTGTCAATTTGCCATTTAACAATAGCTGCTATTGCTCACCAATTTTACTAATACAGTCATGATGATCCTATCTCGTTACAGCGTACATGAAATTTCAAAATGTTTCATATGACACACGTACCTAATACATACATTAAAGGTGTCTATGAACATTCAAATACTTTCACTATACACACCTGATGAAGACAAACGAGAAAAGTGTCATGAATTTGTATTGAGGGAAGTTAATGATCGTTCCTCCACCCTGATACGGACTTCCATTGCGCGAATTCTGTCGGCTGATCTTTTTAAATTTCAATCAAGATGTTCGCCGGCCGACTGTACGAGCCATTCACTCGTCACTGCCGGTGACAACATTCGTTTCTTGCGTGACGTGTTATCGATCGCGAATTTTAGGTAGTTCTTGCGCTGGAAGTCTGCGGTTAACACGTATAGTTTCTTTCGCAAGCAATTATTAAGACATTAAGCCTCGTTGCAGCATGCAAGGATGCACTTTAAGAAAATTTTCGTAAGGAACTTTATGATAATTGAAGAAATAATACGTACATATATCAGCAGTTCTAAATTTCTGATATATGAAAGACAGTGGGGTGAATAATTTGTGCGATACACTATACAAGTCATTTATGAATAAAAATTGTATTATCGAAAAATTTATTTTGAATGTTAACGTATGTGATAAGTTTAATTTTGAGCGATTATGCTAGGAGCAATGTGGTAAGGTTGAAGATTGAATGTATCGATCGTAGTAAATTGCTACCTATTGTATACATTATATTTTATACTTCTTTTTGATGGTACGTATTTATAAAAAGGCTGAACTCCTCTTAAATGGCATAAAAATGAATATTGTTACGTCGACCGACTCTCTACCTGAGCCGGACCTCACATCGCGGACGGATGGCAGCCAGATGCCCGCACATCCTTATCGCATACTCTTGAAAACACTCGCAGCCTGACTATAAATCTCAGAAAACTCTGGCGAAAGTCTTTCATCGCAAACAAGGACTTTTCCACGAAAGCGTTTTCTAAGGTTTCTGGTTAACGTCTGGAAAACACGTGAACGCTAAGTGTTCACACGTGCGATGCCTCCTACTCCCAACTTTCCATCGAGGGTGGCTAATACCCTTCCTAGTCCATCGATAGTCTTACTAACCAATAGAAACAATTTCTATTACCCTCACTTCTCCAACCAAAAACTGTCATCAACAAATCAGATGATTCCGTGCGTTAGACACACCCTTCCTTAGCTCACCTCCGACACAGCATCGTCACGATCAAGTCAGTTCGTCTTCGTCGTCAATTCAATCAACACTTCTACCACGATCGCTCAGTCCAACGAACTCACTGAGAAGCATCGCAAAGTCGCAATCTAACATTCTAACCGATCAGTCGCAGTCGAAAACTCTCTGTACGGTCGCGTCCAAATTAATCACATTGTATAATATCTAACTCGAACACTCTAGTGGTAACTTCCGATACTATTTAAACCGACACCTTATATAATCTGTAAGTGTTATTGTGATACAAATATATATTTATTCTACAATCGTAGAATAAGTTGCATTCAGTAAATCACCCCGGTTATCCTAAACGAAACGCGGGGAGCGACCATTTCGCGACGTCGATTAGCCGAATCGTAGCGAGAATTTACGACTCTCGCTGACGCGTTTCCTCGCGACCGCGTCTCTCCGCGAACGGTCGCAACAAATATAGACAGTTATTTTTATGATTTCTTTCTATTAAAATTACGCAACTGATATACGTAACGTTATGCAATATCACGTAACTGATGATAGAAATTGTTTACTTCCTTTTCACAAACCTTTGACAGTATTCCAATTTAAATATGATGTTCCATCAAAGAGAAACTACGATTTTAACGCAATTAATTAAATAATAAACCAGATGTAGATGCTTTTTTGAATAAAAATAGTATAACGATAAAAAAAAAAAGATCTTAATATATAATAATAAAATTTCTTTGAATTTTTCGAAATATTCGATAACTCATTGAAATAATACACTTGTGTAGCTTGTATGATCTCGTAAAATTTTGTGCAGCCCTAATCAATAAACATTTCGTAGGATCATTCACAGAATTGCTTTTATGAAATTGTGCTTGAATTATGCCATGTGTAAAACCGGATGTTTAATTAAATCCTAACTTCAAACAGTACGTAATTCTGGGCCGTAATTTATATGCATATATTCTGATATATTTGATGATGTATTAAGTGAAGTACCATTTTAATTTTCAATATCAAACTCATTTTTAAAATCAATTTAATTTCACGATACAAAAATTGGAATAACAAAAATTGTGTAATCACTTCGATGTATTTCAACTGAAATGCAATACTTGCCTTTCGTGTATGTATAAGATCTAATATTATCTTTTAAAAGGGTGAACAATTGTTTCCTTGAAACGTTAAGTTTAGTATTTCGTAATTTCACAAAAATTCATAATAAGACAATTATTTTTCTATCACGAAAACGCAACCAACTCTTGTTAACAGGCTAATATTTAAAAAGGTAATAAAACAATATTTGATGCAACAGAATACTCGTTGTGAGTTTATGAGATCATTCTGATCTTCTAGTATATACAAATGTCCCAAGGGTTTATTTAAATTCCGATCCGTTAAATTTGCATTGTACTATTAAGTAAAGCAAGTGGCACATTAGCGATATTTAGATAAATGATCTCGTACTTCCTGTTATTTCAGGGCTAAAAGAAATTGGCTTCCGTAATTTCATTTACAAACACGAGAGACGAAAGGAATTTGTCCCGCTGTCGGTGTATCTATGCTATTAATCACACGGTTAAATCCCCGGATTTAATCCAAATGTGCTTAAAAGTGAAACTCCTCTATTAATATCTCCGTGGAATTTTATTTTTAGCTCTTTTCTTTTGCTGTAAATCTAACGGATAAATCGATTACTTTGATCTTAAAATTCTGCGAATAAATTGTTTAAAGTCAAAATATATGGACATTACGTCCGATCAAAAATATTATGAAAATTATAATTATGGGTTGTTCAGAAAATTTACAGCGAAAGTTAAAAAAGTAAAAAAAGAAGTTAAACGAATAATATATGCACCGATTGAGTAATATATTATAGATGACTTTTAATATTTATAATTTCATGAGTCTTCCTTGAAAAATTGTTCGCCTTTTTCGGGAATAAATAATAATTTTTGTAGACTTCTAAAGTATCTCGTTTCTCACCGTCGTTTTTTGACTAAGCTTGCTACGTAAATGCTACGATAAATAATAATAAGATTATACTATATTCAACGAATGAAACAGCTAAACAGCAACGATGGACAGCTAAGAAGTAAGAATTTCTTTAACATCGTCTGTCACTAAAAGAAAGAAACCAGTTTTATTAGCGAATTTTGGATATTTCTCCTCGATTCTCTTTCGTATTCAGTTCGAAATAACATTTGTTCGAGCATTTCGTTATTTAATGGAAGTTCACAACAAAGACGCTACGATGGTTTCGAACAATACGAAATAGAATTCGAAATGTAAATGAATATATTTACGTAAGTAGATAAGCATGTAGGTGTGTGTAAGCAACTTTGTAGTATAATATATTCAAATAATGTCAAAGCTATTCTCTGTTATTTAACTATAACAAAATGAAGTATAATAGAAAGTGCAAATTGTACCTTGCAATACAGATTTTTAAAATAAAACGAAGAGCATAATTGAAGGTGATCTAATTTGTTCTATCGTACTCTCGACCTTTATTCTTACAATTTAAATTACACGATTCATTAAATCATATAACGACGTACATTTTCCTCGCTTTCTCAAACAGTTCATGTCCTTGGTATTTTACAAAGTAGCGTAAAATAGACTCTTTTTTTACCAGATAATTATGAAAATATAATACAATAACTGTTTTATTATAATTTATACAGGCATATACTTTTAAATAATAGAAATGTAATTTTTCTTAGCAACATTAGCGAATCCTTGCTATAATAACTTCAGCGTGAAGATCCGTTTGATACCTTTCATTTAACACCCTTTAATACGTTTTATTCAAATTTCATTGACTGTTCGTTAAATATACCTGTAACGACTAATGATAATACATATTATGCGAGTTAATTAATGCACGATCGCTTGTATCTCGAGTACGAAAACAATTATTCAAATGAAATGAAAACAAAAGATAAAGTATAATATAATAAATAATGCAATAACACTGTATCATGAAGACGAATAAAAGCATAATTTATTGACTACAAACTTTCAATATAATCGTCGTTAACATTGATACGTTTTTGACGCGTAACAAATTTTTTTTATTCCGTCAGCGGAATTCTGCTGGCCTATTTTTGATGAAAGATTTCACAGCTGTCTTCTGCCCATCGTCGGGCTTCAAATGAACACCCTTCGATATCTTATTTAACTTCAGGCAAGGAATGGAAATTCGATGAATTTTTGTACGTATAACAGACAGTTGAGATCGGGTTGTCAGTTCACATCAGATATGGTTTTTCGATCGGTTCAGAATCTTTGCCGAATTAATAATAACCGAAAATAGCTTTCGCACAGTGCCGTATCTTCTGAAAATTCAACTGTCACGCGTATGATTACTTCCTTTATTTGTTCGTTCGTTCCGATATTTGTAGTTAGGAAAAATGAATTTAAATATTATTATCGGCGTCGTAGAAAGACAATCAACAGAGGAAATTGGTTATTTCTTATCGTAAAAGATCAAATGAGTTTGTATCGAATTCTCATGTCTCAACCAAGAAGAGATGAAATAAGAGTTTTTAATTATTTCCGGATGTCAATATTTTGATAATCTGTTAAAAAGAGTGGAAAAAGATTTAACAGAAGAGAACACAACTATGAGAACAAGCATCGGTTCCGAAGAGAGATTGATGATATGTTTGAGGTAAGTAAGTTTTATTAAATTTTATACTTAGTTTTATAATTAACTATAATGGCGATGTATTGATGATTTAATCAATGCAGACTGTTATCTTTATAAGGTTTTTATTCATAAAATTCATTTGGTGGTCTGGAAGCCAACCAGCCAATTTCGACTTGTTGGCAACGTCGTTCTAATCGAATCTCCCGAACGAAATTGATTGAACATAAAATATAGTCAAAATTGAACTGACTAAACTTTACTACGTGGCGAAGTTTACTCAACTGAGCAAACTCGGTGATGCGCTTTAATTTCTAATCTCACTAGTGATTTCCATGAAAGGCTCTTACAAACAATCAAAAAACACTTCCTGCAACAAATCCACCGCTCACTCAAATCATACCTAAGCAACTTTACAGTAAAAATAAAAGATGTATATTCTGAATTAAAGAAACATCAAGGCATCAAACACATTGTTACGACCTTTCCCGGCGAGAGCCGGTCGTGGGGGAACGCGTCAGCGAGAGGGGTAACTACGATTCTACTAATCGATGCTGCGAAATGGTCGCTCCCCGTGCGGTTCCGGTAGAACCGGGGTGGCTCAATGAATGCAGCTGTGTTCTACATTCACATGCTTCTACACATATTCTACTCTCAACTGTAGAATACAGTAGCATTCATATATATATATATATAACTTATAAGTATATATAAGTATATATGTATATATATAAGTGTTAATCTCATATAAATATAAATATAAATATATAAATATATATATATATATATATATATATTTTTATATCAGATTAATACTTACAGCTTATACAGAAAGTATTGGTTTTAATCGTATCGGAAGTTACCGATAGAATGTTCGAGTGAGACCTTGTAAAATGTTACTTTTCGGAATGACAGTTCGCTTTAGACTGACTATCTTAGACCGATTCTTTGTTTTTCGGGAAGACAATACCCACCACCCTAGGATTACGACACCGCACGCGCCAATGATCACGTAGGCCGATTTCTTTATAAAAACGAACAAATCGCAATCGATCTTTCTGGAAGTCGCGGCCAAGTGGCAACCAGACGCTCGTCGATACATTGTATGTTCATTGTATACCCGCCGGGAATGTAATACAGGAGACCCCGGGCGATGATTAAAAATATGATTCGTAATGAATTCGCGGCGCAAAAACATCCTACGTGGCGAAAAGACCGTTTCTGCAGTAACCATAAATGTGGGTCGTAGAGATTATTGAAGGTGCAGACACGTGGATGCCCGCTTGGCCCGGGCGCATGGCGCGCGGCGAGGCAAAATCCCACTCGACGTTACGCCCACCACAGAAAATAAATTAAAAGTCTACAATACAATGGTAAAATCAATTTGGACGTACTGAATACCACTATGGGGGACAGCAGCAATAAGCCACATGGATAAACCAGAATTTCTACAATCCCAGATACTGAGAACAATAGTCAACGCCCCATGGTATGTCAGAAACGAGGATATACGCAGAATTAAAAATACCAACGGTGAAGGAGAACATTTTGGCAGGTATGCAGAAAAATACAAAAGACGAACGACAACACCTCGAAACCAGCGGGCTGCTGAAGCGAGCAAAATTCTCACAGAAAGAAGACTAAAAAGAACTGACCTCGCTGAAGAAATAAAATAATCAAACTCGTATTCCGCTGGAGGTAGCCACCCACATGTTATTTAGCAGTTAAATTAAGAAAATTTACCAAATGTCTAGCTCGACAAATTGTAAAATACAAATTAAATAATAAAAAGAAGAAACTAATGATTGACTTCCGACCTTAACTCGAAAAAGCTAAAACTGTTGTTCTGCTCTCACCCGAGATCACGTCAACGAAATAATACACACGATGGAAAATAAACAATACTGTACAGCCGTATTCCTGGACATAGAGAAAGCATTCGACAAAATAAACCACGAAAGCCAACTACACTCAAAGAATAATTCCTGGAACAAGTATACCAAATAATAAAATCATACATAAGCTTACAGAACCTTTACAATAGAAGTAAAGAACGCACATTCCGATGTCAGACATCAAAGCAGGGGTTCCGCAATGAAGCGTCCTAGGGATCGTACACGCTACATACACGGCCAACATACCAACAACTACCAATAGCAAAATATTGAGATTCGCGGACGACACAGCCGTACTAATCAGGCATATTAACCCTGTAACAGCAGCCAAATTGCTACAAAAACAGAAAATTAGATACAAGACAAACGAATTAAAGCTAACCCTAACGAACGCAATCACGTCACATTCATATCACGCTGAGAAAATAGATAACAGCTTCCCGAACGGCACGCAAATAACGCCAACAAGACAAGTCAGCATATCAAATCAATAGTAGACGAAATGCAGGCAGCAAGAAGACAAATGGGCAAATGTTAACAAGCCGAAAATCCAAATTGAGCACAGAAAACAAACTAAAAATATACAAAATAATCATAAAACCAATCTGGATAAAATCTAAACAAAATCGAAACAATTCAAGCCAAAATCCTTAGAACAATAGTAAACGCCCCGTGGTACGTTAGAAACGAGGACATACGGAAAGACCTTGGAAATACCAACGGTCAAGGAGGAGATTTCAGGTGGCAGCTGAAACGTGCAACACAACGAACATCGCAAGAAGAGTAAAAAGGAAACACCCAATAGACCTCATACAAGATATAACTTATTTATTTTTATTTTATTTTTTTATTACCAATGAGATATAACACTTTACCAAATGTCCTTCCGGACAAATTGTAAAAAGCAAAATAAACTATTAAAAAAAAAAGAAAAAAAAAGACCGTGAGGAAGACCGGGAGTGCTCGATATCACTAATTGGCTTGCTCGCCTAAAAAACGAGGATGAATCAGGAATCCCTCCTTTCTGGAACGCGAGCGAAGTGATTCGAGGAGTGGTCGAACGTGGCGGCCTCTCCGGTTACTGTGAAATGATTCCTCCGAGTCTCGATAATTGCCCCTGGTACTTGACACCAGTCGAGATCCCTTGGAATTCTTAATTTATGGCGCGAATACGTATGGCAAGAAAGAAATCGACCTTTCTATGCGTGAAGTGTCAGCTTATATAATCGCCGAGAGACTTTAACACCGGATTAAACAGCACAGCGAACAGATCGCTAATAAAATTAATTTAGTAATGCAACATGTAATTCATCTTTTAAATATTTTTTGATTACCTGTACGAAACACGTACTTGCATTAAATATTTTGTAGCTTTTACGTAAATTATTGGTTTTCTCTTATATTCATTATTGCATGATAATCCCCATAAAATTCAAAGCATTACGTATTCTATACTTGATATATTGTTAACATCAAGATCTGTATTGATTGTATGTGAAGTTTGACCTACATACCTTGATGGCTGAATATCGTGCATTCTACTTATTAAATAAATAATTATTGAAAGAGTACGTACGTACTCGTATAATCTGTACAGAATGCATCACAGCTTGTTTAAAATTATATTCTCGAATAATTAACAAAACAGTGGATGTTAATTGAAGTAAAGAAAGAAAGTGCGGAAGGGATTATCTACTTTCTAGGTAAGCATAATAGATTAACAATTAACAAACAATTCAGGATGCAGGAAATCCTATTATAATAAAATACATGGCTATTCAGTGAAAACATTATAAATATTTATTATTATATGTTTAAGATGACTATTCATGCTGTATATTAATTATTTTTTAAATATACAGAGTGTCTAGAAATTTCTGTCATTTGAAATAACTACCAAACGCGAGAGTAAATAACACGAAGAGGTGTTTTTTAAGCTTTTTTTTACGTGGATTATAATAAATATAAAAATTCCAGTTAAAAATTTTCACGTCGCGTTTTTTAAATGGAACATCGTATTTTTGTTCTCGTACGATGAAAGGGCCGAGGACGAATTCGATGCCCTGTTTTCAAGTGGTATTTAATTAACGCAACGTCGCAACAGAGGAAATGTCGAAACACACAAGGGCTGAGTTTTTTGTTTCTCTATTTTTTCACTTTACATCGCACGTTCGAAATTCGCATATCGGTTGAAACGCTGCAGCACTCTGTTTGAAAATGGAGAACAACCATTTGTTTCGATACACCTACGCGTGTGACACCATACGCGAAAAGCATTGTCTACGAAACAGGACCAACAGCTCTTGAAAATAGGAAGAATCGAATTACTGATACACATGCAAGTGTAGTAGAACAAATGGTTGAAAAATTTGTCCGTTTCAACGATACTTTTTCTATAGCGACGTTGCATCAATTCAAAATTATTTGTCAGTAGCGTTTTGAATTTTTCTTTTTTTTTTTTTACTCTGTTATGACATGCGAATTAAAATGTGATATCCCATCTAAAAGATGCAAAACGACCTTCGACTGGCTTTGAAAATTTTTAACTTTAACATTTTACATTTTTACACTTCTTATTACTATTTTATTTTATTTAATTTTATTTTTAATATTTTTTTTCCACTTATTACATTTCTCCGTATCATCTACCGTTTGGCAGTTATTACCAATTGCAGATATTTGTACAGACGTTACATATTTGGTGTAAACATTTGGCAATCTCTGTGTACATTTTCACATTCGTCTCGATCAATATAATCACGATAATTGCGTCTCATTGGTGTATTAATGACATTTCAGTGTTTTATATAGGATACAGAATGTATGCGAAAATGGATTGATAAATAACGCTCACGCGTCACGTAGCTCGAGGACAAAAATAGATGCAATGGTACCGGTAAACCGGGAGCTTGTAGCTTCATTCCTCCCCTATACCATACCAAAAATCAATAACTGTACATGACGCAATTACAGATACCGTTTATGGGGAAGTTGAATATTGACACGATGTCAACGAGACTCAAGCAACGTGCAATAATCGATTTAATAACGAGAAACGTTATAACCGTTATATTATAATATTATTACCGAATCGATAATGAATAGCCGAGAGCAGCAGTTCTGTATTTACGCCTTACCTTCAGCTGCCGAACATATGAATTAATGGATTCAATATAGTTTGTAATAGCAATTACCATAAAAGCTTATTCACACTATGGTGGATCATTCATTCACCGCACAAATTATTTGTTTTGCGTAGTACCGCATGACACACACATTTCATATGCGGGCGCACAGTAAAGTTAAATTATTAAATGAATTTACACAAGCCAAGTTCAATTACAATTGTATGTAACACCTTTTCCGAGGAATCAATTGCCAGTATCCTTCCTTAACAGAGTTGCCAACATGTTCAAAGCAAATTGGAAATCTCAAATTGCGCTCTGCCATGGTATTAGTTTAGAATATTGCCGTTATTATTTGAACTTAGTTAGTTAATTGGGAAGCGAGAAACTACAGGCAACTATAATCGAATTTCACTTAAGTGAATTCGTTTAATTATCGCGTTGTATTTGGCGCCCCTTTCTCAAGATCGATTGGCGAATGTTTAAGGCATCTAATACCAACGGACAGAATGTAAATTTAATTCTAACAAAAGGGGAAGAATTAAGATTTATAATTATGCTTAAACATATTATAATATAAGGCATTCAATAATATTCAAATTGCGACTTCTAAACGGATTACAGATTTTTCCTGACAAAGTTCCACCGTTCCCTCGAAAGCCCGTCATAATTCCTTCGGGAACATCTCTTAAGCGTTTCAATGAAATTGTCGAGCACAGCACTCTTCTGGTCCCCAGCAAACTCAATTTCAATAGAACTACATTTAGCATTAATTATATGCGTAAGATGGGATTTATTCAAATCATGTCGTATAATAAATATTCACAAGATATATGTATACATTAAATATATTGTAATATCTGTTTTCAGCAGTTTCGCTACTTTTATATAAAACAATATAAAAATGTAAATGTATGTAAGGTGGTTGAAACGACATAGCGAGATCATAATATCGGTCAATAACTATTTAAATATTTTTGTGCTAAATATATTATTAAAAAAAATATATATGTTTATATGTACTTGTATTAAATATTTGTAAATTCTATATACATTATTAGATTGATTGCAAACTTTACCGATGACCGTAATAGTCGTCTACGTCGGTTAAAACTAAATCATAGATATTTATGCAAATTTTTGTAAATTTCAATATTAAATTTTTGTAACTTACAGAATGGAATTTAAAAAATGTTGCATCTACTAAATATTATAAAATCTACTATGTTCTCAATGGAGTTTACAATAAAACTTTACCGTTGAACAACGATCGTCTAAATAAACATAAGTCTGGCGATGTAATTAAACCTGTGTTTTATTTTGAACTACTGATAACGATGAAACTTTTCATGTTGACGATGGTATAAAGAGATACGTGCATCCGCAAAACGAGCAAATGTAGGAAGCGAGTAAATAAATTTCAGAATTGTTAAATATGAAAATTACCGTTACACTGTGGATTTTATCCAACGTCATGTATTCTGAACACGACTAAAGGATTAAAACCCCGACAGATATTTGTTTCGTCCGAAACAAATATATATATATGTATATATATACAGAGAGAGAGAGAGACAGAGTAACATAGATATGTATAGTAACATAATCTCTAAGCGACCTTCATCTCGTGAAGTTTATGCCTATCGAGATCGCAGGTTTTAGCAAACGTGGACGTTGAAACCAAAGAATATAAGGAAATATCTTCTATTGCAGTAATATCATTTATCCCTTACTTTCTCTTAGATTATCGTCTTTCACTTGCTTCGGCTAATTCATTACGAACGGTACTCGACTCGCTGACAAATTGAAAGCGATTACGTCTTCGGATCCTCTCGCGTGTCGTTTCAGATTTCAGGTTTAATTTTCCAAACTAAATTCCACTTCAGGATCTTCTTACGTTATATACATAATCCTATTTTATCATTAATTATTCGAGGCGATAGAAAGCAGAAATGTATGTAGTTGTTCGTGTGCTAAAATGGCCTTGTAAATTCTAAAAAAAAAAAAAAAAAAGAAAAAAAGCCTTGGAAAAATGAAAAAACCATTCTCAATACTGGCCGAATTTCATGTAAAATACTGTTCACGTTGTCACAGTTGAAAGAGATACTTTAGTGGACTTACTCGGATGGATCACCTAGCAGATTACTACACACATACGTTCATCCATATACACACACACATACGCTTCTACTATCGTGAAACATATTTTGCGTTAGTTAAAAACTACGCGTAGGAGAAGAAAACATTTTTCCACACAGTTGTTTGTAATACAATTTGGACGAGATATTTTGCAACGCAATATCCTTTACATGACGCTTTGTACGAGATAGCTCGCAGAGAAATATCGCTCATGTGGCGCTTTGAACGTGATATGTATGTTACACGTTTTTCACTAGAAAGAAAGATCTCGCAAATTCGAGGAACGAATCTCGCAGAATGATTCGCAGAAAAATTAATTTGTAAAATACTGCGTATTTATGAATATAAAAGAGCATCGGTTTCCACGAACAAGTAATCCTATTCCTTTGTCGTATGAAATAATTCAAAGCACGGTATTATGCATAATGGTACGTTACAATCGTTACAAAAGTACCTCGTTTTTTCTACGTAATTCATTCTCCTCACAACGTACGCAGTATTTTGTAGGATGGCATTTCTTTATCGTAGGAGCTATTTTCTTAGGGAAACATCGAGATTTAATGCAAAAGAGGAACTTTTTCTGAGATCTTTTTGTTTTGCGATAAAAATTTTCAACTGGTGTAAAATACTTCTTTAATGATCCAGAAATAATGTCTTCTTTTATCTCGCGAAAAGTTTTTCCATCTTCGTGACAAGAGAATATTACAAGACAATTAAATATCGTTATGTTAAGCAAATGTAGAAGATACTTCTCGTGCCATTTCATAAATTTACTTATGGTCAGATTCTCCCGTAAAATTTGATGGATTTCATTTGCTCCACTCATGTATGTGTTATAATCTAGAACGACATTGAGTTTCTGCCGGTATTGTCCCGTACCGTGATCGATATTAGTTGACATCACCAAGCGAGGAGAATGTACAGTAGCAAGGGTTGATACTAGCTTCTTGTCTTCCCACGCACAAAAAGCCACCGTTTCGCTATATCTGACTAGCATTTGTCCTTTTTTCAATTTTTTTATATCTCTTGCAATCGTCCCGTAACGTGGCATTTCCTTTCGTTTTAGACGTACAATACCGCAAACGTTAGTTCCATTTTTATGTAATATTTCGTACAAGGCAGGAGACGAATGGTAATTATTGAGGAACAGAGTTCTTCCTTGTTGAAGCAAATGTTTCGTTAAATGTAATACAATTGAACCGTAGGCATCAAGTGGTTTGGAATTCAAGTCACGTAGCAATTGTCCACTTCGAATTGTATACATAGCCAGTTTCACATTCAGCCAAAACAAAGGTTTTTAGTCCAAAAGTTGCTCGTTTGTTAGGAATATACTGGTTATATGGCAGTCTATCTTCCCATAGCATCACGCTTTCATTAACGACGATATTTCTTTCTGGCCGATACGCGCTTTGAAAGCGTAACGGTAATCTGTCGATAACAGGTTGTACTTTGTACGTTACATCGATGTCTTTTCCATTTATTTTTCTCATTATCCTCGTCGTTAAAATTTAAGAATCGCAGGATTCGCAAGAATTTGTCTCGTGACATAACGTTTCTTATAAATTGAAAGCTGTACATGGGATCGGTATTCCAATACATAGAGATCGTAGGTAAATGGACTATACACGTGTAAATAATAATAGGGATGGCGGAATACATATCAGTAACGGTAATATTATAAGGAACCCTGGAGAAACCGTATTTCTCGAACGAAGCGAAGGAAATATCCCGCGTATTCGTTTATTAGTCAACGATATTGCGTCGACATATGTGTCTCTTTCGTGTTCCAAAGCGATTAACAACATTTGAACCTGAGATATTTTGTTCAAAGCATCGCATGAATAATATACCGTGAGGTATTTCGTATAAAGCGTTATACGAAACGACATTGCGTTGTAAAATATTTCCTTCTCAAATACGAGAGGATTAAAAGGATAAACATAACAAATGGAATATTGAAACGACGAACAGAATAACAAAATAACTGTTTACTTGGAGGTATAAAGTCTGATGAATTTGTTTTGTCCTTGTTTATCTTATCGATTTGAATTAAACGTAATTACCTTTACGTAATTATTATGAATACCTTGTACAGAAACCACTGTACGTTTCAAAAGTCTAAGAAATGAATTTTCGTTTGCAAATTTCACCTATAAATTAGTATACACAAGCAACTTGTACATGCAGATAGAGAAATTCCACTTATTTCCTTGCATTTTGTTTTAAGGATGAAAGGATAAAATGGCTGAACGTAATAATCCTTCTTTCATACCAATTTAATGTAAGAATCGTATCGTTGAATAAACACAAATACCTACAAATCGAAAAATTCTGTTTAAATGAATATGTATGTATACATGCATTTACAATCAAGTTCCATGAATTCGTATCCATGAATTGAAATTATTTTCATATATTCGAGAACAAAAGGACACGTATTTATACGTAACTATCGATACTATCGATTTATACGTAGCTATATATAAGGAAAAAGTATGCTTGTTTCTTTCGTGAAATGCAGATATACACAATTACGTATAATTTCATGGTAAATAAATGTTTAAATAAATATTGCAGAGAGTAATTAGTCGATATACCAATAAGTATTTAAGTATTTATAAATATCGTGTACCAATAAGTATTTATATTTTATTTATTTCATATTTTTAATTTTCTCTTTACGTCAAAAGTTCTCTTCTCCTATCTCAATTATCCCAGAACTTTTCAGGTTTTTCGGCGAAAAACTTTATTGTATAATTTCTTGTGTCGACCAAAGAGTTACGGTCTTTATCATTAAGGGAATTTTGTAATGACCTGAATAGGGGAAAATTTGAGGGTCCAACGTCTGTTGAACACGGTGGGCGTGCTTCAACATCTTTTGTCGAGTAATCAAAGACGCGCAAAGCCACGCATTGTTCTGACGAAACTGAAACTTCTGGACGTTTTTGTTCAATTGCTGTCTCTAATTCGTCTCATTGCGAGCAATATCCTTCCGAATTTATCGTCTGGTCGTTTGTCGTCATAAACAGCGGATATATTGTTTCCTACTTGTGTAGCATTTTTGCCTTTTCGGTAAAAGAAAAGCATCAAATGCCTATAATGCACTTTGTTTCCTTCCATATTTAGATTTGAAACTAACAAAAATTAATGTATTCTAAGCAAGACTTTTTCTAAAGATGCATCAAATATCACCTTTTACGATATGTACACAATTCATTTGTTTTCAATCATTCTGATATATTCAGACCTGTTTTAATGCCACCTACTGAACATCGGCACGAAATTTCCCAACAACCCAATGTATCACGTAATATATAATTTAAATATCTTTATAAAACAATCTCGTAACTCCTGTATATATTGCGTATGATGGAGGCAGACATAGTTTTGCTTCTTTCTCCTTTTTATAATTTATCACGTGTCTGATAAAATCTCATACGAATAGTTCATAGAAA
Source organism: Bombus pascuorum (assembly GCF_905332965.1). Taxonomy (NCBI): domain Eukaryota; kingdom Metazoa; phylum Arthropoda; class Insecta; order Hymenoptera; family Apidae; genus Bombus; species Bombus pascuorum. The sequence continues at coordinate 359,547 of NW_026869742.1, read as the reverse complement.
TAACTCAAATCTAATTTCTATATCACAATATCGAATCTTGATTCTGTAAGTATGATAATATAACCATAGTGTTCAAAGAATAGGAAATCAAAATATATGACTATTTCAGCTTGTTGAAACAGTTTAATAATATGTAAAAATACAATTTTATAGTTTACATGTACATCTATGTTTATATGTATGTAAGTACATATATACCATTGATCGTTTTAGATAATAAATGCTGTAAACATACTGTAAAATAAAAATAGGGATAAATAGAAGCTTTTTAAGTTTATGTAATATGTAAATAGCAAATCTGAAAGATCCTAAAAAGTGTATCAGAAAAAGTATAGAATCCAAAAATGACCAAATATTATTTCATTTTATAAGAGTTTTATTTGAAGAAGCTATTACATCTTTATATACTGTAACATTAAATTTGAATACAAGTTTATCTTAGGATAAGTTAAGTTAGTAATTTTGTTATATACGTACATAAAATAATACAAAATATATAAAACTAAATTCTATTTGTTTGTTGCTCATATTCTGGAAATATATAAGTGGAGTATAAACATATAAACATATTGTGGAGTTCTCTGATTTTAATACCACCCAATATCGATAAATGTTATATATATATATATATATATATATATATATATATATATATATGCAGTATCGAGGGAAAACCCTAAGAAATTGAGATCTACTTGACCATGGATTGTTCACGTCTCTGAAACTTGTGCGTGCCGGGCATACCGGAGTCATGCTATAAGGGGAGGCCGTTAATTAATTGAGAAGCGAGTATTGTCAGGTTGCCAAGGAGTGTGGTCAGCGTGAAAAAGAGCGTTGGAACCGTTGTAACGAGAGTAGCGAATGACAAATGGTGACTACGTGTATATAGATTGGCCGTACATCATACTTGATTTTGTGTTGACGTGAACGATATTAAAACCTACTAGCACTATACTCTCCCCCATTACATTACACGATATACACACGTGTACACACACACACACACACACACACACACACACACCATATCATATCATATATCGTGTAATGTAAAACTTATATACTCCTCTCCGTACCTCTCTGTACCCCTCGGATCAATCTTTGTTTTTAAAGAGAGCTAATCATTTACTTCATACCTCTATTAAGTACACGCCCTTGCCCTGACCGTGACCGCGTCCCATTAATCTAGGGCATCCATAAATCTAGGGCACCCATAAATCTAGGGCACCCATATTCGGATTAAATCACAAATAATTATTTCTCAGCTTTATTATTTAAATACAGCTATAATAATAATAAAAAAAAAACTGGACTAAAGTATCGGGGACCTTTCCAAACATTTCAAAAGAAAAAGTCCAATGTCCTTTCATCTCCGACATATATGTATATATATATTAAAATGTCACACCTACTTTTATCATCAAGTGACATTAAAATCAGAAAATCGAGCAAAATGTCATAATCCACAATTATGCTTGTTTCATCTTTAGTTAAAAAACACAATGTATTGCGTTATCACATTCTCTGCAATTTCCGTATTATTAGCGAGAAGGGAGGTAGTATATTCAGGTAGATTACGAAAGGAACTAATATAATTGTGCTCGACAGAGATGTAACAGGTGCAACTACGCTGCGTGTTATTCATAACGAACAGTGCTTCGGCATCTCGAACATCTACACATCTTGATTTGCAAATAGCTATGCACAGTTGCAACAGATTTAATAAGGTCTCAGAACACTTAACTCGTCCTTCTACGTTTTACAACTTGCAAGATCTCTACGTTGAAAGATACATTATCAATTTGCCAATAAGTTACTTTCAAACACAAACTTATTATTTGTATATTAATTGTTGTTAATATTTTCTCTCATTATAGATATACTTATTATTTTTTTTTTGCATCGTAATAATTATTATTACGCGTTTTCTTATTATCTGAATGATATAATTTTATTACAATTATTAAGTTGTAAATACTGAATTTATTCAAAAATAATGAAGCAAAGATAATTGTTCAGAATCAATTAAATGTATGAAGCAAATTCAATACATTGTACATTATGCATCGCAACATTTCTTTCGTTACAAAAAAAAAAGTTATTAATTCATGAATTTAATTAGTACTGATTAGTATTTTCCTTCTCAACTATAAACGAGTTATATAAGACCTATGCTTAATGAAAGGATATATCTGTTACCCACATAAACTCGTTATTCTCGATAAATTGCAGACATTCGATATTTTATTAAGTTTCCTCATCCACTAGCAGCAAATCATCAATAATGAAAGTTCGTTATTGATCCAAGAATTGATATATCATAAAGAGTATGTGCGTATAGCAGCATCGAGAAAATGTTCAAAATCGTTTCTTTTTTCTTTTTTCTTTTTTCTTCGAAAACGAAGCGTCTTCGACTTGTTTTCTCACGATTGTATGAAATAGATACAATGGCTCATAAAAGTATTTTGCAACTACTATTTTTATGATAGAAAAGCCAAAAACCAATCTGAAAATATACATAAAAGTTATTTACAAACATATATTTAATAAAGATTAGCACACAGCATTAATAGCCTCCTTGGTATGCCTAGAAAAAATCTCAAAAGTGGTTCCAGTAAATATTTAGGCTTATTTCATACATATGGAAAATGTTTGATGAAATGTTAAATGACTGTTTAAATACTTTATTGATTTCTACAAAATATCTGCATACTTGTGTTAGGTGTTTTGTAATATCTATGTATATTTTCAGATTTGCTAAAAACTTTACCAATATAGCTATGACAATCGGATTTTGTTACAATACTAATGACATTTCAAAATGTTTCTTTCAAGACATATAGTATATTCATAAAAGGTGTCTTCTGCAAGAATATGAATACCTTCATGAGCAACTGTATAAAAAGAATGCCGTTACTTGACTCCTATTTTAATCTTCTAAAAGCTTTCCTGATCTTTCGTGGATTGAGTAATCGAGTGGGACTGATCATTGGGCGGTAATTGATGGTGACAGTATTTTGTTGTACTAGAGTAGACGCAGTATTTCGTTGTACTCGAGTAGACGCAGTATCTCGTTGTACTTGAGTAGGTGCACTAAAACAACACATGGCAACACATTTTTTTATGGAAAAAAGATCCTGCTATTAATGTGTAAAATAATTTTATATTTTGTAGATACTTAAATTCATAAACACTAAAACGGAACGATGGTCTAGTATTGGGATTAAAATTAAATCCTTCGGACTGGATTGAACCAGGTTCCTAAAAAGGAAATCATATATTAATCATAATAATGTTAATCATTTGTAAAACACAATCACTAACATAGTTGGTATCGCGAACCTCTAATATACTACAATACAATTTTGTAAATTTCTTTCTATACCGCTGTAAAAGTGCTTTCAACAATAGGAATACGGTAACTCTTATCAGGTCATCGCATTATTCGAAATACTGTTTATCGATAAGTCATGATAGTCATATCTTATGATAGTAGCAATGGAATTTGAAAATGTTACGTATAACGTATATAATATTAGGTTGTCCGAAAAGTTTCTTTCGTTTTATAAGGAAATAATTGATGCACATTTTCTGTTTTATATTATTTTACTGAATTTTGAATGAAACGAAAGAAACTTTTGCGACAGCCTAATCTATTGCTAAAAGATTTTTACGAGTGTTCGGTGTGTACAGAAGAGTGTACAAAGGGTGTACAGAATACAACAGAATAAATCGATTATCGAATATGCTAGGAATTTTTTCAGTGACTTAATACTTTTAGTTTACTTACAGCTGTATGATCTCCTGGTGACGAATCAAAATTAAACGCGCATTCTAGAGGAATAGATGATGAAGTAGACAATTGTTGACTTTGGGTAACAGGTTGCGATATAGAAAATGAACTTGTAGTTGGACATTGCGGAAATGCTGCTAGTTCCGGATTAGGTCCGTTAAATGTATAATCGGTGGAATCAATCGATATTTGAATCTGAGTCGATACAGGAGGTATCATATTCGTAGGAAAATTGAATCGAGTCCCAGGCATTACAGCCGGTTCAGTAGGAATGGCGTTAAATATAAATTTTTGATGTACACGTATAAGAGGCGTTGACTCGCCGGTAGACGTTCTAACAGTACTATCACCAGATACTACTGATTTCACTGACAATGTGCCACGTACAGTTGGCATCCCGAGTGTTGTATTATATGTTGTTTCTTTTTGGTTTGTTGGTGTTGAATCGCAAGCTGCAGGTTTATTTTCTAGCACCGGAGAAGTGCAAGATTTACGTGAAATTGCGCCACCAAATTCACATTGTTTATTAGATAAACTAAAAGTAGTTGGTACCAAAATCGATGATTCGGGTGTTCCAGAATTATGCAAAGTTTGTGATGCATTAGGTACTTGGAATGCTGGACTTGATAATGTTGTTGTCGTTGTTGATTTCCACCAGAAAGGCGTAGATCTACTTTCTGCGTTATCACACGCTGACTCTTAATTTTTTGACGTTGGAGAACCAAGAAACTGGGTCGTACTTGTGTCACCAAATGAATATTGTTTTTTAGATAAATTAAAAGTAGGTGGTTTTAAAATTGATGATTTGGATGTTCCAGATTTATGCAAAGTTTGTGCTGCAGTAGGTACTTGGAATGCTGGACTTGATAATGTTGTTGTCGTTGTTGCTTTCCAACAGAAAGGCGTAGATCTACTCTCTGCGTTATCACGCGCTGACTCTTTACTTTCTGACGTTGGAGAACCAAGAAACTGACTCGTACTTGTGTCACCAAATGAATATTGTTTTTTAGATAAACTAAAAGTAACTGGTGTTAAAATTGACGATTTGGGAGCTGGAAATTCAAGGTTATTCCATTTATCGGTCCATTCTTCTTGGCATGCACGTGAAACTGGTTCAAGTGTTTGTGCAGTTTTTACGTATTTATTATTTGACAATGTTAGAGCATTAAAAGCGTTGGAAATATGTAATGTATCTACTATTGTACTAGAAGTCTTAATCGCTGGAAATTCTGGCATTGAGTCTTTCTTCAGATTTTCTGAATCTTGCTTTACATCGGCCTTTGCATCATCACCTTCAATTCTTCGAAATTTATTTCTATTTTCTGAGATCGACGAAGCTGTATTTTCAGCTGTCTTTGCTGTATTTGTATTTTTTTCCTCCTTCAAACATTGTCGCATATAAAGTTACTTTTAGATATTGTAACATCAATCTCCTGTTGGCCATCTCTGTTAATATCAAATTTAACATTGGCAATATTTGCAGAGATAGATTTAGTCGACGTTGTACCTGGAAATGATTAAATCCTGATAGCAATATTAGCAGTAGAGTTAGCTATATTACAATTTGGACAAAAATAACAGAAATAATCGAATTAACAATTAATGCAGTGAACTGTATAGAAAATGTTTTATTATATATTTCACATATTTTTATAATGTCTTCCTTTTTTAATTGTCCTCGTAATATTATACAAATTCGGAAATTTTAAATTGTACAAAATAGTAGGTCACATTAATATTCGGACCGTCTAAACCAGAATTACTTTTTAGAAATTGGACCAGAGGACTTGAATTTCTTGGAGAAGTTAAAAGGATTAGATTACCAAATGATATGGAAGATAGACTTGGAAAGAAATTGCAATTAGTTGGGATTGCGAAGAAAACAGTAATAGTCATTTGTCATGACATTTTTATCTAAACCTGTAATGACTATTACGATCTTCTAACGATACGTTTCGTAGACTTATGTAGGTTATGTACATGCTTCAAGTTTCATCGAAATCAATTGATGCAGAAAGATGTAAGAATTGTTAGATAGATGTAGAATTGATAGATGTGGAAAACAGGTTTCGTTATTTGCAATTTTATAAATATTGCAGTTTTCGCCATTATGAATATTTAGTTTATACCAATATTGATCGACGAACATTGAGCGCACAGTAGGGGTTAATTAATCAAAATGAAACATTTCATACCACATTATTTACGACGATTAAAAGCAGTTCAGTGAGCATTTAAAGGATTAATCAATTAGAATATAACACGATTTACATATCCACATTTAACACATAGTTAGACAAGCAGAATACACAAATCTGTAGTTAACAGTTATTTTTTTTTTTTTTTTTTTTTTTTTTAAATAGTTTATTTAGCCAATATTTGATTTTTTGTACATTTTTGAGATTCACAATAAACAATGAATTGAGTATAGTGTGTTTAGGCAAAAGTACCGATACGCGTCGGTACGACGTAGCCATGGTCTAATATGTGTCGTGGATTTTCGGTTTTTGCGTTTATTTTTTTGTTTTTTTGGGTTTAAGTCGCTTGGTGCGTGATTTTTGTGTATTCTTGTGTGTGTTGTATTTTGTCCTGAAACTTGGCCGCAAAACAGGACTCCTCGGTGTATTACTTTTATGCGTTGTGGGATTTTGGGGGGGGGGATGAGAGGAAAGGGGAGGGGTAGTTAACAGTTATAAATCAATATGAATGATATATGAAATTCGAGATAAAACACAGGATAACCGAATAAGCCAACGCCCAAATCACGTTGAGTACACTCGTTCCCGTCCGAACACGAGAAACTTAAGCAACGCTGGGCACGGGTGGGGTAGTACTAAGATAGGTGACCACTAGGAGGAGGGAACTGCGTGTGGTGTTGGTTTTTTCAGAGGAGATCAGCCCAACATTGAACTGGTTGAGAAGATGAAGCGAGCAGTAATTGAACGAAGAAGGAGATATACGGAGCATGAAAAAGGACAACCCTGATGATTGCCGACGCCCCGGGTATTTTTACTGGGGTTGTCAGCCCTCAAAGCAGAGAAAGGAGGGCGGGGAAGGGTTTTTAGTGGGTATGGCAACAACATCCGCCCGAGTCCCCCACATAACCCCAGTGATGCGGGTCAATGGGTATGCGTAACAGCATTTTTTTCCCCTCCTCGCGCAAAAAAAAGAAAAAAAGGACAACCGAATAAAATAGCCAAGCATAATATGATAGTTTGATAATGGAATCTTGAAGCAGTTTCCTTCGTTCAATGTTACACTATTTTCTTTTACTATTTATGAACAAGGCAATTGTCGAAATGATTGCAAAATGTATTATAATAAAACAGATCGTATTTTTACGGATTGGCAGTTGTGACCAATTTGTAGATTTGTTTAACAATTGCAGTGACATCGTGATGAATTGTGGGGATACACTCCGGCATAATACAGGCTCAGAATCGCGTAATGATAGAAAAACTTTTCCTCCTTTTCCTTTTTTTTTTTTTTTTTTTTTTTTTTCGAGTTTTTAAGATCATCATTTTCCGAAAATGGAATTCTATCGTATGTTCTTTTATATTTTCTCTAATCGTTACATTTATTTATTCTTTATAGAATAATATTAAGATTCTTTGCCTTAAAATGCCTTCGTACTTACGTAACTCATTTTGAGATAGCAGAGGCATGATCATTATGAATATGTTTTCACACACGGACAATAATTCAGTCACGTAGCAGGTGGCAGGTAGCAGGTACATAAAACATATAATTTAACAAACACGAAGATGGCACCCAGCTGGGGGCAGCCACCCACCTGCTATATTTTATTTTTATTCTTTTATTACCAATAAATAAGATATAATATTTTACCAAATGTCCTTCAGGACAAATTGTAAAAACCAAGATAAACTAAAAAAAGATAAAAAAAATAAAAAAAACGTAGCATGCAGAGCTGAATTTTATCTGTCCACTTTGAAGAATCACTACGGTTGAAACGAGGATAAAAAGTCGCATTTATGTTGTTTCATTTTAGTACACACAAATGGAAACAGCGTTTATCCGTCGCATCTGTGCGAAGTGAAATATAAATTCGCCGAAAGCGACGTTTTCCGACGAATCGTCCGCTGTATCGATCCGCAGTGAGAGAGTGTAAATTTGACTTTACTTAGAACTCGCAACTACGAAGGAACAGTAAGTAATTCCAACATAGAAATTCTCCACGAATTCCAATCTCAAACCTTAAGATCCTTAATAAATGCACCTTTGTACGTAAACCCTCCAATTAGTCAACTACTCGAGTTGTTGGAACAGATCCGCAGGCTAAAAAGACATTATATCTTATATCTAAGCACTAGATTCAAATAGAATCAAATATATTATAAATACTTCTTAATCATGTTATAGTACCACGTCAGATAAATTTATTTAAAATTCTCTAACGAGAATTGATTGTAAAATAAACGCAAATTAAAAAAAAAAAAAACATATAACTTGACCAAACTACTGACCGCGTTTGACTGACCGCGTCTATACAAAGCATCTGTCGATAACTGCTGCTTAAAACAACTGCAAAACGATTGACAAAGGAAACTAATGTATAAGCATCTTTTGTGTGCTTTATTGATACCGTTCAACGTTCAATATTTTTCATCATATAATTGCAATCCTCTAAAGTTACCTCGAGAATATCGGTATTAAATAACTATTTAATTATTTAGTTACAACTAAAAGTTCCTAACATAATTACAATGTTTCATCTACTTTGTTACAAATGCGTAGCTGATAAAGTTACCTTATTGCAATTACGACGCAATAACTGCAAAATAAAGACTGTACGTATACTTGTATTATAAAAATCGTGCAAATAGAATAACAACGGATTGGTGTCCATTTTTTTTTTTTTCTTTTTCGATTACCGATAACTGATAAATTAACGTATTACGAACGTTTTACAGATTAAAACCACTAACAAGCTTTAGGATTTTTATCTGATTTTAGTAAGCACGGTTACCTTCGAATAACAGTAATCCTGTTTTCAACTGTGCATTTTTACACCCGGATGAATATATACTGGAGCAATCGCTTGATGTAAGTTTACCGTTTGACAAGGCACATCCTTGATAAGATCCTACTTACTACCAGTATTATATTCCACTAATTATGGATTAACGAGGCAGCCATTCTACATGGCAGTATAAGCAGGAAATGTAGAGTAGGATTCGTTTATACGATACTAGGTTAAAATTGACTTGAACTTCCCTTGAAAGCTTAAAATGGAGTTAAAATCTTTGCCAAATATGTCTTGAACTTGTATGATTCTGAATTATTTATTAATTCGGTTTGGTTTCTAAAGTGGGAGTGAACGATCGATAAAAGGTTCTACATCCTGAAATAAGTCAAGAATTTATAGAATGTGTTTTCACACGGCGCTTAAGTGAATACAGGCAAAAGTGAATCAATAAGAGAAGTTATTCTGCATTTCAAACTAAATCGAAAATGTAGAATAAAATTTCATAGTACCGTTTCTGGGAAAATAAGATTTGAAAATTTATCGAGTAGACGTGCAGCAAGTCGATTCTTAATTCAACGCATTAAACTCTATTTTCTTAAAGACGAAGCTTTACATAGAAGAAACTTATTTTACATCTTTATTTTCGCAAGCATTAGCCAAATTCACATACATTAAACGAATTCGATTCTCTTGAAAAATCAGATAAATGGAAGAATGTTATTCTTTACTGCATACTTTTTACTTATTTTTGGAGATGGAATACCTCGTATTCCACATCTATCCTTCAAATTTTATTTTCCGTATAATATCTCGTATAATTTCTCGTACTAAGATGCAAGCAAGATGCTAGCAAGCCGCCCTTGAGAGAAGGTTGTTAGCGGGAAGCGTCGTTCCGAGAAAAGTAGATTTCCCGTACCTCCTCTTAGATGGATGGTAGATTTAAGGACTTATTAAAAATAAAGACTATTTGTCCGTTTGAAGGATTTTAATTAACGAAATTCTAAGAATTATAGCGGGTGTTCGGTCTAGCTGAACATGTCCCGTGGAAATGCATCGCCATCTGGTATAATTATCTTGCCCGAAGAATAGGGTCTGTGTGTGGCGAGCCTCGGGGTAGATATCCATTACAACGTTCACTGTCAAGTATCGCTACGACTATTTCTTTTTAAAGGGAGCTATACAATTATTCTGTACCTTTGTTAAGTAAAACGTTTATTCCGTGGTCGTGGCTGCATCTGACAACCAGTTATCGCCTCGAATCCAAACTCGTTATCGCAAATCTCAGACAATTATAATCCATTTAATTCACAAAGGTTTATAATAATCGGTTTAATTTATAAAGACAGTATTGGGATATTTTTCAACGAATTCCAAGGGGGGAGGCCCGGTGTCCTTTCATCTCCGACATATTTATATATATTGAGGTTTTCACGTACGAAAAGTTAAATTTATATATATATATATTCTATACAATATTCTATAGAGTAACATTAGAAAGCGTTTTGCAATAATATCTTCAATCGTAGTAGTGTACATATTCTTCCACTTAATTTCAATTTCGATTATGCTTTGTGAAAAGGCAGTAGTTCCTACGCTCGATAAGAACATAAAATTACAAATTTCACGTTTTCAACATTAACTGATAATTTAACGGGTAAAAACAATTTTAACGAGCGTTCGATCTAATCTTCAAATCACGTGTTTTTCTATAAATGCATCGAACCACTCCGATACAATGATGGAAAGATTTTACGATAAAATACAAATATACATAAATATCTTAATAATTACCGTTAATAATTACCTAAATCGTCTAACAATATAATCACGCGCTATCCATTGCAACACGAACCAAATACGCTTAACTTTCAGATTGTAGAAGTTTGATAAAACGTTTTTTCATATATATATATATATATATATATATTTCGTTGCATAATTTCGATACGAGATTAAATATTTCTTGTTTGAAGTAAAAATAGCAAATAAAAAGATTAATTACTCCAAGTAACTTTATTTGAAAATAACGCTTGAAAACGAATTATTATTGCTAGAATTGCATTTAATATCGTGCAAATATACATACAATTTCGCCATTACTAGCTTTATTACACATTCTGCAGTAGGTATTCTCAGAAGTAGGTATTTAAACTAAATACTGCGAGATAGAATGCTTGTCTTGTGAACAATTTAAGTTTCCAAGTCTGTGCAAATTATTGCGAAGCTTATAAAATGAGGTATGTGAGATATTCATAAGCTTATTCCACGGAATTTAATACAATTTAATACTGTAAATTTAATGCTTGAAAAGAGGAAGGTTTTTCTTCGAGTCGGGTTGTATACTACCGCATAAAAATTTAATCCTCCAATTACACCACATTAACGTTTAGATACATTATTTCATTATATATTTCGTCATATACTTTGCAATATATATCGCAAGATATATTTTATTCGCAACATTATCTATTTAGAAGTATTAGGACATTCGTGTGAAATTTGACGATTAACATGCAAAATATAAAAGTCAGAGTATCAACAGAAATCCACTTATATTTTCTCACGTGATCTGTAATTAGAGGTAACTTCAAAATCGTAATTTTATTTTTATACTTCCATGTATAATTCGTTAATTATTATAATAATCTTATAATATAGAATCACTTATTAATCAATCAATAACCGATGTATACATATCTTGTAGTTTTATCTTTGTATCATCATTTCGTAATATGTTGGATGTAATTTACGATAATGTTATTGTATCTTTATGTTAAATAATGTATTCTACTTATTAACTTGCAGTATGATATGATTATGTATTATAATTTAGTCGCTGGAACCGTGTCATTTGCTATTGCCAATAATTAAATTCTGGACGTTTGTGCATATTAAATTTACAGAAAACGTATGATATATATACGCATATAAAATATGCGCAGTACGTCGGCAGTACGTCAGTACATCATACAAGCTAATATGTCAAACATTATTATACATATAATATTTAACGATCAATATTTAACAGCACTTCTATAATTATTCTGATATGCGCAGTTTGCGCGATAAATTATCAGGTATTTGCCCAAATTTGTAAATGTCAACTGATGAAGTTTATGCAGAACAAGGACGTAAAGTTGGATATTCACTATTATACACGTATAAGATGACAGTTGGATACTGTTGAAAATATTGATGATAGAAAAAAATGTTAAGAAAATCAAAAATATTGCACGGGGAAGAAAATTTAGTGTAATTGAATTTTTTGCACGAGGGCATTTCAAGTTCGCTAAACATAATGATGAATTCAACGACTATACTCATTCAAGATCATTCAAAATCAATCTAAGTCACAGAAAATTTGGTGGTGTTCGTGGTCGATTTTACGAAGCCCACAAGGATTCTCTGTTGCTCGGTACATATTTCCTTGTTCCTTTGATTTTGTTAGTTATGGTACACGGTCGCTATCTACGAGGTTCCGTGAAAGGAAATCTACGTGGGCCATTCGTTTACCTTCTCGGTACATTATGTCAAAAGTAAAATTTTGTAAATAAGCCCACCACCTGTAAACCCCGTCATTCACTTTATTACTGGTTCCCTTCAACGAATTACAATCAATAACAACAAGAAATTCCCGTCCATGTAGATAGTGACGAAAATGTTTAACGGCGTTTACAACTGCCAACGTCTCTAGTTCATACGAATGATACGTAGAATCCACAGGACTCGTTTTCTTACTATACTATACTATTCTATTAGTCGGTTTTTACCGTCGACCTTATTGGTCAAAATAGCCCCGTATCCACGCGATCTAACGTTAGGATGTAATTCTATCGGATAATTAATTAGGGTTGAACATCATTTACGCCAGTTCATCAGTCAGGACGGAAATTACCTTTTGGCTTATATTTTCATGTTTATCTGTCCAATTTAAGGTAAGCAACAAGATACGAGTAGGCGAAGTCGCCCAAGACCTTGGGAACAGCCAAACGACGTCGTTACGTACTCGTATTGCCCGTTGGGGGTGAAAACTGCTGTATATTCTGTAGAATTAGGATGAATGGGAATTTCATGGAACCCGCTGGCCATGTTCGGGCTAATAAGAGGTAGAAGATATCGATCCGCGACAGTATTTTTATTTAGTTCCCGAAAATCTACGCACAATCTGTCCGAGCCGTCCTTTTTCTTTACGAGTTTTCTTTACATAACCGTGAATTACTAGGCCTTATAATTTTTACTCTAATTAATTCGCTTATTCTATCACGCATTATTCTTCGCTCTTTCTCGCTCAATCTATAAGGGCTTCTTCCTTGCGCGGCAACGTTTGGATCAATAAACCGTATTTCTAGCTGGCTCGTATCTACACGAGAGCGTGGGAAGCCCGTAACGAATGAACTTTTGAACTTTTCGAGAACAAAGATCAAACGACTTTAACCATGATCAAGTACCTCGGTATCAACTTCGTAAACATCGATCTTCTTCTCAGCGGTTTTGTCACAGACATTAACAACTTTTGTTTTACAAATAGCAAGACATTTCTGTAATATTCACGTTAAAAGCTTGTCTCAAAATTTCACGATCAATCATGATATCATATTCCAAGTAAGTAACTATCAGCAAGGACATGAAAAATGATCTCCCATGTAAAACCATTAATACATACTGTGAACAAAATTTGTGATGTACATTTAATACAATGTTTTCTATCCCTCGCAGTATTACTAAATTACTCATTCTTTTGCCGGAAAATTTTGGGGCTACGGATTCTTCAATTAGTGAGCATTCAGCTCCCGAAACAAAGTTAAATTGGAACGATTCACCCAGATGATTTAATCTACCAATTGGATCTTCCTCTACGCGGGAGTCTACTCGACGTTCGTTATTACAATCGTAGTTTTTCCTCCACAATAACGGACAATTAGGCGCGACATATCCCTTCTAGCGGCACTTGAAGCAAGATGCCGTCGATGATGTGGCTGATCGGTTTTCATCAGAGTTTCGTATATTCTTCACCTGCTCCAATTTTATCCTCTTGCGACAACCCGACATTCGATGTCCGTAGTGGCCACAGTGATGGCACTTTATCCGGGGCTTTCTGACGAAGCCGTCGACTTCTCCTCGTCGCAGAGAAATCACATTTCACTCTGAAATTGATCTTCCGTCTCTATGTCATTCGTGAGTGCTAGTCGTTCGGAGAGTCGATCTTGTAGACCGAGGCAAAGAGCGGCGGCATTAATTATTTCGGCCGTCAATAAATTTTGCCATCTTGTCTTCAGAAGGGAACGGAGACGATTACCGTAAGCTCCTGAGGATTCGCTCTTCGATAGTCCTTCCTTGTATATCTCCATTAGCGCCGAGGTCGCCGTCTCTTGGCCACCAAAACGCGTGATGAAAAGTTCATTAATTACCGGCTAGGTAATTTCTTCATCGTTCAGTACTTGCGTAATCCAATGCGCTGCAGAACCCTCTAAAGCACGATTCAAGGCAGAAAATAACTCGCTGCCTCGTAAAGGATTTTCTTTCATCATTAGGTTAACGATTATGCACCATGCAGCCGGGTCGGCGCTCACGATACCGGGGTTAAAACGTGGTAGCGTTAAATTTCCAAGTCCGCCGCTCGATCTTTGCTCTCGCGGCTGAGTCAACTCGCGCACAATAGGTCACGAGCTGTTGCATCGTTACAATCGGCACTGATCCCACTTCTGTGATGTCGGGTTATCATTAAGATTAAAGTTGTCACACAATCGAGGTAACGTTTATTAACACAAGTATGGATGTGACAATAACTATATAATAAGTATGGATGTTCGATAACGAATCCGCGGTCAACGGGATAACAGATGTACTTTGCTTAGTTTTTTTCATTTTCAATAACTATCATCGACGATGGAAATTCTTTTTGACTAAGAATAATCACTAGCGTTATCGGCGATAAAAACATTTTTGGATTATTTCTCACCAAATGGTTGGCAAAGCTGATATACATCTAAGAACAATTTATTTGTTATATATATGCAAAATGGACAGGATAGTCGTAGTACAATCGGAAACAGGCTGATTCTACATGAAAAAATAAGTCGAAACTGTACAATAAAATTTGTTCATATGACGCTTCGTTTCTGAGAAAATCAAATTTGAAAATTTGTCAAGCATACTTTAATTTTCCTATGTTTTTCCTATATTTTTTTTACTTATTTTCAAATGAAATTTAAATCCCTGTCGATTATTTACTCTTATCCGGAATTAAGCAAATTTAGGTATATTTGTCAAATCTTCAAAGTCGATTTTCTTGAAAGCGAAGCCGCAGACGAACGAATACCATACGAAATTGCTTTCATATTTTCCACGTGGAATCACCCCTGCCCGATCCTACTACGACTACCGCTCCATCTCGTGTAATAAAATTTTTCGATATGAAATAGCATTTATATTAACTTTTATTCTTACAGTAGATTTCAATTTAATATCTATAATTCGAGAGGGTAACATTTTTGTCCAAATATTGGCTTCGTAAAGACGTCAAAATCCGTAAACGTCAAGCTTTGACAAATAATTTGAAACTTGGTAAACTAGATTGAAGATCTTTCAATTCGTTACGTTTCTACGTTCTCGTGATCCCACGAAAAACAGTTTACAAGCTTGAACGTTCCGTCTCTCATGCTACAACCCCTAGTTAACTCCCCAATCTAATTTTTCTGCGCTGATTTGATTCGCTTGCCGAGCGGATTTCAAATTGTATCTACCGATCGATTTGTTGACCAGGCACGTTTCACTTTCGCGACACGACGACTGCGTTTATTCGCAGCAAACGTATTACGTTACATGGAATGTAAAAGCTCCAACACGATACGAGAACAAAGAGGGGCTCTAGTCCCGTTGAAAATGTTTCCGCGGTCGAGGCATACGAGCCGACTCTCCACCTCACTCGCTTTTTCCCTGCCTCGTCCATGATAAAACCAATAGATCGCCTTGGTCGAACAGGAAAAAATTTGATCTCATCTTGTTAATATGAACGTTCCTCCTCCTTAAGCACCAAATGCCGAAGATTTTATGGAAATGGCACGGCTGTTATATTCCTTCGAGGGGGAGCAATGATCGCATAGGCACTATCGGTTTCCATTATACGTCTCGATTCCATATTGTCGATCGCCTATTTGAGGGGGTTGAACGATAGGCGGAAGTATCAGAGGTCGAGGGTTGAAGCTTAGGGAAACGGAGATTGTAACTACAGGTCGGTTAGAGGTATTGCATCGTAATGTTTCGTTGCAGTGTACCGTTGCTCGTAAGTATAGTTCATAAACGTTGGTTAATCTGTGACGATATCATTGATAGCTGATAATGTATCTAGGCAATTGAAACGATTTGCGACAACATTATTTAGATTTATTTGAAGTGTAGAAATTAATGGTAAATATGATTATAATTAGAAATCTAGTATAGTAATTAAAAAAACTATTGGCACATACTGTTATTCTCCAATGAAGCAGTTTTCCGTCAGATTTTGTTCGTCAAATTTTTGTAACCATATTAAAGTACTACTGATATGAAAATGATATTGATAATGAAATGTAGTATATTTTGACCTAATTAATTAGCATGTAAATGCTGTAATAAATAGAATGGTATGCCGATAGTTTCTGTAGCCACGTGTGCCTTTTTATGCAATCACCAAACTATAATAATAAATTATCTATTAAAAAACAGCAACATTATATTTTCCTATCTAGCGTGTACAATTTGCTATTTAAATATCGCTGATTTTAATATCGGAAGTCAAATTACAACTGAAAGAGATCTGCAAGATTTCTCTTTATCTAATTTATAATCAAAAGATTAAAAAGTTAAAAAATTTGTAGCTGAAGACTTCGTCAATAGTTTTGTAATATTTTACGATTACAAACACCAGTTTTATTGTTGCGTATTAGCTTCGAAAAATTAATTCAATCCGACCATAATATATTATTATATGAAACTAAAGTAATTACGAATGTAGTTATAATAATTTATTCTTAATTTTGTAAAATATACATCAAAAATAAACAAGTGTCTTAATACTTTTTAAGAGTAATGCACACTTTGGTCGATTTGTATGAACAAGACACAAATGCTACTAAAACACATGGTAGAACAAATAAACATCCAGGACCACTTTATTCTCTGTTACAGTCATCCCTGAATATCATAACAGCCTGTTATGCCCGGAGCTATCAAATATTATGGAAGAGTCTTGTTACCGAAAGAATCCATTGTTTTTAGCTCACCCGGTGATAAAGCTATATATACAGTAGATATGATGGAAACGGATTGAATAAATTGATAGATAGAATATTGCGATTAACCGAGGCAATAATATTTAATGTTATTTAACACCTAGATCAATCACGTATTCAATTCAATCAGTACGACACTGATATAGTTTTAAATGAATAATTATTCCACAACAGGATTATGAAAGATGATTAATTCATACGTTTTAGTAACATTCGTGCATTGTCAAAACAAATCAATTAACATATCCAAATACATAGGAGCGAAATCCTACGTAAACATTACAATTTGGTTTAGACACATGTTTAATTTCAGAATATTATAATTTTAATTGATGTTCTACACTTTATACGACGTATGTTATTAATAATAACATGCACAGATTTTGTTATATAGTATACTTTAATGTCACGATCGTTTATCATATATATGTGAATTTTTAACAAATTAAAAACGGATAAAATGTAGAATATAGATAAATAAATATGACGGATGTAAGTGCAATGAAACAAATCAGCCTATTTCTACAACAAACTGAAATTTAACTTTCAGAAAGACTTTTAACAAACTAGGATTTAACCTAGCCGTTTAGAATGTTGTTCATCCTTATAAAAAGTAACCAATTTTTGTTCTCTTTCCATCAATCACGTACGTATTACGCGCAAATTCTGTCAAACATTTTTAAATACAAAGTGTAAGAATTGTCGATATTTCCAGGGAAATTCAAATTACTTTTCACTGAAATTTCATTGAAGCTTTGGAACGAAATATTTTATTTTTTGTTTCGACATAAATTGATTTATTTTTAGACATTTACAATTTCTATTTATTTGACAATCATCAAATAACGTGTCACACAAACTGTTGTCGTTTAATATTTTGCGACAGTGCTTAAAGAATTCATAGCTAGAAGATAATGTACGCATTATAGGACTGTGTAAAATAGTACGTAGCAATTGAAATGCTGCACAAAGGAAATTATTTGATCGTTGACCCAATAGAAGTGAAATAGAAATAATTATGTCGTGTCTTATTATCGAGAAATAACCCTTTATCCTTGTTGAAAAATGTATAATAAAATTGGCCAAAATGTACGCCATGCTGTTGTGAGAAATTTATACGTTTCTAAAGGATATTCCCGCTTTAAAATTTCATTAGTTACCGCTAAGGACATTTCATTAAATCTTCCGACGAGAAGAGTAAACAGAAAAACAAATTTAAAACCAGAATAATTATTTGCAGAAAGAGAGGAATGTGTTTTTCGATCAAATATGAGAGCATATACATCAGAAAATTTAGTCCACCGTAAAACCAGAGAAAATTAATACCGCTGCAAAACAAATACACGTAATCCCCTCAGATATTAAACCGCCAATGTAATTTATTTTTGCTCCTCGCTACTTTTAATTTAGTTTTTATCTTTCCGCTAAATTTCATAAGATTTTTCATAAATTTTCATAAATTTTCACAAGTCTAATTTCCATATGTGCATAGTATTATAATATTTATACGTATCTAATATTTGCGTATTATTTTTCTATATTATATTATATTATATTAATAAATATTTTTACGTTATCCCTTTTATACGTATACACCTGCTAAATACTATAAAAAATACTACACTTTGAATGTTTCAAATATTTGTATATCGTCTCTTCAATTTTTACGTCTTTAAAATTGAACATTATTGATTATGACATTATTTCCTATTATATCCTATTATGGAAATTGTTAATTTTAGAGTCATCATTCTTGTGGATCTGAATACATTTCTATGTGTACATTATTTTCGTTATAGTCTCCCTATTATCGTATTACAATAGACAGATCCATTGGTTATAAGTTAGACATATACGTACATTCTGCCTGTTTATTCTTTCCAATTTCAAATCTTAGTGCACAAATTGCAGATTTTTCGTATCTGTAGTCAATGATTGACCGGATTTGAAAGTAGTATATAAAAACTGACTGTTGCAGTTTTTCAGCAATGTCATATGATTCTTACAATATGACGACCAGATGCGTAAGTAGATGTGTAGAAAAAAAGATGAAAATAGTATAATAAATAGGAACAAGTTATATACATAAATAGATAATATATACACTATATATATATATATATATATTGCTCTCAACTGTTACAAAGACTTCGCGATATCAATGCTAGTAATATTTACTTATATTTTTATAATTATCGATAAATGTACTACAGAAATTGCGAACCACGCGAATAAGTGATCGCAAAAAAAAAAAGAAAAAAAGAAATTTTTTCAGGAAGTACCGAACCCTCTGATAATTCCTGTAAAATTCTACCGTAATTCAACACTCACTTGTAAAATTCTACCGTAATTCAACCCTCACTGTGTTGCTTCCTACGCGCGAATAGAAGCTGGAGGATGCGCCAACGCGGTATGGATGACGGAAGGGGGAAGTTATCGATCGTCCGCCGCAAACACGGTCGAGGAGGCACGCTTCAAAAAAAACGTCCAAGCTATTGATGTTTAGAATAGTTGCGAAAGAACGTTTATGCAATACCTTAAGGACTAGAGACGATATTCTTTCGCTTTACCGACCATAACAGAGCCGATCCTCGCTGTCGAAGATTATACATTCCGTGAATCGACGAGCTGGCCATCGTTGACGTAATTTAACACCGTATCAAAGACCTTAAAAGTATTATAGTTCATGTCAAACGAGCATCTAGTATCGAGATAACGAACCATTATTTTCCTATAGTACGTCATCATACGCCGTTTTATAATAGGTTCGATCGCGCGATGTAACACGATTTTGGTACCGTTTATCGTCTCACATGCGAAATGAATTTTACTTTTACTATGCATGACTTTCTGTATCAAGACTCTGATGAATTTTAACCTATTAACTAGGGTCATCCTTTGATCAAAAACTTCTATAACCGATCAAAGTCAACGACAAAACCAGCACAGCATAGACGCAATAACTTATATTATATTATTATATTATAATAATATAATAATTTTTGTAACCTCTATATAGATTTTCAGACTCGTTACAAATTTGAGCAGCGTAGTCACGATATATTTGTGTTTTATTACAATATTGGCGAAACTTCAAAATGTTACGTATAGCAAATAGAATATATGTGAGTCGCAACATGTGGACCATTTTGTCGATTTACATCAACAATTCACGAATGTTACTAAAATATATAGATAAATGACAAATTAATAATCAAAGCCATATTTATTATCTTCTTGTGGAATCATTAGATTTTTTAAATTACGCATAACGGTTGTTACGTCGAGTGACACCCTCATCGACCGGATCATCTACCGCGGGCAGACTGGCAACCAGATGTTCGCACATTGTCACGGCGCCCCTTCAATGTCGTGTTTCTAACCGTCGCTAGCGGTCCGCCGGCGTCGTATATCAATACAATGTATCGACGAGTGTATGGTTGCCACCTGGCCGCGAGTTCCAGAGACTTTTATCTCTTGTGACGCTCATATTAGTGTATGACTAATCGTTGAATATAGACGATATTTTAACCTATTAACACAGTGATAAATTCATTAAACCGCTCCGGTTATCCTAATCGAAACACGAGGAACCACTACTTCGCGGTGTCGATTACACGAATCGTAGCGAGAATTTACCCCTCTCGCTGACGCGTTTTCCCCGCGACCGCGTCTCTCCGCAAACGGTCGTAACAACGTTCGACGAGATAAATACGTCACATAAATACGTGATAGATACGTTTGCATATGGCCTTATACATAAATATGCAAAACATGCATCATACAAAGAACGTGAAATAAAACAATACATTTTTATAGTCTGCTAATCATTCTAACAAACTTCTATCTTTATATATTTCATTTTATTTATTATTTATTTATTAATTTCGTTCTCCTATTTGCATTCTATAAAAAAGCACATTTGCATAAACATCAGCAGTGTCATAACATGTACAACGTACATATCTATAAAAATGTTCTATGGTAAATGTCGGAAAACTTTCATGAGCCACTGTGTGTAAGTAATACTTGACGTAACTGACAAGCAAAACATACATGGTGAACAATGAAAAGAGAGAAAAAGGAAAAGAAAAGGAAAAAAAGAAAGAAAGAAAAGGAAAGAATGAAAGAAAGAAAAGGAAAGAAAGAAAGAAAGAAAAAGAAAGAAAGAAAGAAAGAAATATTATAATGCAAACTGTAACAGCAGGTAGAACCGCAGAAAAATTCGACTCGATAACCGCAGGAATATCAATGAGCCGGTCGCATTCTTCGATTACAAATAGTTGTTATTGTGACACACGGCAAGCAGAACGTAATTTGCGTTGCTCGTTCGCGATGTGACTGTTAAAACAAACGAGTAACCGGCCCGTGGCTGTTCACTTCGAGAACATCAGAGCTCGTAATGGATGACAGCTATTAGTGTCTGGTGCACGCCCGAAAATTGCTGGCGTTAACTTTATCATCGTGGTCAGTGAAACTGTTGATTATTGTCGGTTACGGTTTAAACGGTATTGGACCATGCTGCAACAAATCATTGGAACGCATCGATTGCCCGGCTAAGCTTCACGCAATTGCTTTTTTCACGCACCGAGTGTGCCGATGGATACGATTAAAAATCAAATTTCGAATAATTTCATACTGGCCAAGGCAGATAGAAAATTGTTAACCTGTTGATAACTAGGTCATTTCTTAACCAGAAACGTCTACAATTAATGAATTAAAAATTTACAAAAAGAATCAACCTCGGTTAAATTAATTATAGTATTTGCAAATATACGTATATACAGTGCTGGACAAAAGTATTGGCACAGCATGATTGTTATGATAGAAATGCTTATAACTACTAAACAAATTGATTTAAACAAAAAACTTTTTGACGTATTTATTTATTATCTATTCTAGTTTATTACATAACAAGAGCAACAATATAAATAAAATAATACGCAAAATAATAACAAAAATATATTTTTTGAACATTTTATGGGTGGACAAAACTATTGGCACAGTAGAATATTTACGCTTATAACTAATTACATAATAAACTTCTAATATTTTGTTGGCAGTCCTTTTCTTTTAAGGACTTCCTTTAATCTTCTGGGCATCGAGTGGACTAATTTTTTAGTGAATTCAGGTACAATATTGCTCCATTCCTGCAGAAGAACTTTCTTCAGTTCAGACTTGCTTGTGATATTATGTTTCCTAATTCTTTTTTCCAATTCGTTCCACACGTGCTCAATGGGATTCATATCGGGACTTTGAGGTGGTGTGTTTAATGTGTGGGCAGTATTATATATTATCCACTGACGAACAATATACGCCATATGTTTAGGATCTCGATCCTGCTGAAAATAGAAATCCCTGGGGAGGTTTAATTTTTGAGTACTTTTCAAAAGATTTTGCTTGAGTATATTTAAATATACATATTTATCCATTATCTCATCAATGAATATAAGTTCTCCTACACCCGATGATGCCATACATCCCCACACCATTAAACCACCACCCCCATGTTTCATGGTGGCTTGCAGATTCAGTTCGTCCATCTCTGTGTTGGGTTTTCGCCATACTAATATTCTGCCGTCAGATTTAAAAATATTAAACTTACTTTCATCTGAAAACATGATCTTTTCCCAAAAATCAGTATCTTTCGTAACAAACTCTTTCGCGAATTCCACTCTTTTCTTTTGGTTTATTTTACTGATGTAGGGCTTTCTTCGTGCTGCACGGGCAGAATAACCGGCATCCTTCAATACCCTACGTACAGTTTTGGTACTTACTTCTTTTTCACACTCAGCTTTTAACATCGAAGCAATTTCAGTCGAATTAGTTTTTGGATCCTTCTTTACAATATTTACGATTTTCCTTTTTTCTCGAATTGTTACCATAGAAGGGCACCCACTCCTAATTTGATTCTCTAGATTTTCTTCACTTTTAAAGCGTTTTATGACTGAACGCACAGTAAAACGACTTCTGTTTATGATTTGTGCAATTTCGTTGTAAGATTTATTCATCTTATATAAATTTAATATTATTTTTCTTTCTTCAATTGTGGTTTCTTTCGTTTTTCTAGACATTATTACTCTTTCTTGGTTTTTTGTTGTTTAATAACTGAAGTCTCCAGTTTCACTGATCGAGTGTTATAATTAAGAAGATTAAAGGAAGTCCTTAAAAGAAAAGGACTGCCAACAAAATATTAGAAGTTTATTATGTAATTAGTTATAAGCGTAAATATTCTACTGTGCCAATACTTTTGTCCACCCATAAAATGTTCAAAAAATATATTTTTGTTATTATTTTGCGTATTATTTTATTTATATTGTTGCTCTTGTTATGTAATAAACTAGGATAGATAATAAATAAATACGTCAAAAAGTTTTTTGTTTAAATCAATTTGTTTAATAGTTATAAGCATTTGTATCATAACAATCTTGCTGTGCCAATACTTTTGTCCAGCACTGTAAGTATTGTATACGTATGTACATATGTATGTACGTATGTACATCATTCGACAAGTAACGTCGAATTTTTAAAATGTAAAAATTTAGTTACATTCATTGACGAGTATATACCATTTGTTTCGTTCCTGGAACATGTTCTGCCACTGAGGTAATTTTTAAATCCCTCTTTTATAAATATAAATAATGGAAAATATTCCTCTTAACTGGAAATTTTTCCGTAAATGAAACCTGTTAACGTAGCGCTTGAAAATAATAGCATTTATTCTTTTAATTACCAATTCTCGGTTTCTGCAGTTACCATTTCATTTTTATATTGAATTTCTATATTGAAAACATTGATACGTATATTAAATCCCAAATTGAAAACGATATTGATACAATATTTAGCTATTAACCGGTGTATACGGCAGTACACAATGTAGAATATACTAAATTTCATTTTTGGAAGAAATAAAAATTACTCTATAACTTTGAATAAAATTTATATTTAATGCACTAAAATATTGTTTTAAACGAAATAGTTTACTTTCGTAATTTTAAATATACACAAATTCATGTTGTTTCGTATAAAGGAAAAATCAAGCTTTGACTAACAAAACTATAATTATTTATGTTTCGGATCAGGAATCGTAAACGAGCAAGTGAGATTTTTATCGGCAAAGCAAAACTTATAATTTGATAGCAAAGGAAGACTATTTTTTAAAGCTGTATAAACCTGCAATATCCTAGTGATTCGATATATGTATCAATATCTTGAATATAAAAATTGTTTTATTTAGGTATAAGATAAAAGTTTGAATATCTAAGCTTAAATGAAGAAAAAAAAAAAAAAGAATTTAGTATATCAACTGAGGTTTTATTCCACGTTTTCATCTAATCGGTGACTCTACTTAATGTTTTCATCGAAGGTTGGAAATTTTAATCACTGTCCGATTTTATGATAATATTTTCACCTAATATTAATATTCGGATATTAATCCATCGTAACCAAGTCGTCCATAGTTCATTTACGCGACTAAAGCGCAAATGTCGTCACTATATTCAAAATGCCGCTGATTGGAAAATTAACGGTGTACACGGCAACCGATCAATATGCGTCCTGTACAAACCACTTTCAGATGGATGCAAACGAAATCAGAGTTAAACCTATACTGAAACGGTTCGGTGCAATCAAAACGCATAAACGCTTGTAGTTTTAGTAGCTCATCGAAGTGATATAATTTACGGGAGACGTCATTTCGACGTATTTCGAATTTCATGCGGAAAATTACACGAGCCATTTACATTTCTCTGCCATTAACTTTTATCCATTTAGCAATATAAATGTATATCGAAATTCATTTTTTGCAAAGCTTTCCAAAGTTTCCAAGCTTTCTGTGTAGTATACCTATATCTATACGCGTCTATTTGACGCATTCGAAATGTGCGTAAACCTAGTGTTAAAGTTGTTATATTTTAAAATCAAACAAACGATCATCTCCAATCAATTTCCTTAATCCAACAGTTCTCGGGGAAATAAAGAATATCTAAGTTTTTCAAGTTGGAACTAGATGAACAATCGGAGACAGATACGGCAATCCCATTTACACGTTTTGCATCGTTTTGATAAATAGTTACACGAGATATCTCCTCCACAGTGTCACCCGAGGAATATTATCTCGACCATTTATTAAATATTTCAGCCATAGAAACGAAAGAGTAGCTGCTGTAATTAAAAAAGAAAATCGTACAATCTGTGTAACCTAACCCCTCCCTATCTCATAGGTACTATATCTTAAAGGAAAAGCTTCTTATCGCTAAAATTTACTCGAAGATGTAATTTAATTTAACAGGAATAAAAAAGTGAAACACAGCGCACAGATTAGTTGATGACACTTTTGTCACGACATTACGACTGTTCAAAATTCTACAGATATTATCAATATATACATAAACAAGTATACACATATACGTAAATATTTCTGTTTTTTATAAAGATAAGGCTCATAACCGCCAGAAATAAAATTTGAATCAAAAATGTTATCCAAATAACATTTTCTAAAGTAAATATCTACAACAAATATTGCAAGAATTATCCGGTTCTAAAATTGTTTGTTCGCTGATATTTCAAGTAGCGCACGCTTTAAATTCTTCCTCCATTTCAGCAGATCTCGAATTTAATTTATTACGAATACAGAGCTTTATCGAAGTGTTGCTTCCTGACCTAAATAATATAATCAACCATAAGGAAACCTTAAAGGAATTTAATAAAACAAAGTCGTAAGAAAAATTAAACAAGTTACCTACCTATTATTGGCATAGACATGATACTTGATACTTAAAACAATTCATGGTAATTATTTAGAAAGCTGCCGCCGCCTTGAATTTTTATGCTTTTTTAATATATTGTCGGGCTCATGATTCTAAACAACTTTTTCCTGCACGTATAACCGCTGCTCGGTCTTAATATCCGAGACATTTGCAAAAATCTGTCGATATTACAGTGAATTGTACCTGTTGCACGATTATGCGCCCGAGACAACGTATGCTGATTGTCGACCGCTGTGAAGTCTAATCCAATAAAATAACAGCTAACCCAAACCTAATTCTCATCTTTTGTTTATAGTTTATATGTATAGGTTAGAATTAGGTATCATTTTATCAGGCCATTTTATCACCAATGAGATATAAGACTTTACCAAATGTCCTTCAGGGCAAATTGTAAAAACCAAAATAAAATAAAATAAAAAATAAATATAGCATGTGGGTGGCTACCCCCAGCGGGGTGCCAGCTTCGTTTTTTCTAAGTTATATCTTTTATGTTTTGATTACATATGTAGATAAAAATATAAGCAACAATTTTTCAATAGTAACGGTAACAGGAAAAAAATGAAACTATAAACTTAGTATCGTAAAAACATCGTATCTATAATAATATTAATTAATATATATTAATTAATATAATTAAATTAATCATTGGTAGAAATTGGTATCAACAAAAATCTATTATATTTACATTTATTGTTTCTAGCCAATATACTAACAATATAACTTTTATATAATATAACTATAATAATTTATTATAATATAACTTTTGGAATATTTAGAATTGGATTTTATTCCAGTTGTTAGTGAGTAATATCCATTTTCCATGTCGTTATTTCGTATAATGTTCTTTTTTAAGTATTTATGACAGTGAAAAGATTTTTCTATGATAGTATTTACGTTAATACGTGATCATGTTTATGGTTGAAATAATAACGTTCTTTGAAACCGATGGGCTACATATCTGGCTAATGCGTCTGACAGCGACGAATACTCTCATGCGAGTAAACACTAAACGACCCGGTTTTCGGACGAAAAACAATACAGATTGGAATTACTTTGCGTACATAATACACGAAAAAACTGAATCATGGTTGAACGAGAATTTTCAGATAATATATTATCGTTTTCGAATCGGTAAAAAAATTGATGGAAAACCAATTTGTCTTTTAAACTTATATCGGTATATACACTTACATATGTGGAACGCATAATAATAATATTTTTTAGTGAGTGTTACTGGTGTGCACTTTTCACTCACCACTGAATCCGGCTCGAAGAACCAAATGTTACAACCGTTCGCGGAGAGACACCGTCGCGAGGAAAACGCGTCCGACGGGAGGCGTAAATTCTCGCTACGATTCGGTTAATCGATGCCGTGAAATAGTCGTTCCCCTTGTTTCGGTTAACGTAACAGGGGTGGTTTAATGAATGAAACCTGTTAACACTGTGTTAACAGGTTGATATATCGTCTATATTCAACAATCACTTATACAATAATATAAGCGTCACAAAGTATTTGGCGATACGTACAATTAATGTGTTACAGAGAAATTCTACCCGACTTTACGATGTCTCTCGATGAATTCGTTGGATTAAGCGACTTTATTCGTCAGTATGCAGCTCTCAATGTATGCGGTTATACCTTAGAAACTGATTGATTTACGGGTAGAGTGGTTGTTCCACTTATTGATTGCTTGGACAATCAGAACGAACTAATAATAATATTGTGGCATTTTTTAAAGATATGTTTATGATTTTTAAAGCTACTTTCTATTAAATTCTAACGTAATGATAGAATAATGAAGTTAATATTGGTAATTGTTTTCATTCCTTTTTTCCTTTATTATTTTGATACCCTTTCTTGTATAGAATTTTGATATTAAATAACTTCTCATACCTTTGTTGAAATATCGTACATATAACATTTTGTATTAATATCTGTATTTTGTATTATAATTGTTTCAATATTGGCTATATTAAAGATTGATATGACAATTACAATGTTTTGAAATAAATTGGTATATGTATCATCCTTTTTTAACAAAACAAGGATAACGATATCGACATGTGCTGAAACAACATGTCAAAAGTTACCAGTGTCCATATAAAAGATCTAATTTTCCAACGTTAAATAGTTGTAGCGCATAGATCATGGTTTCAGTGTTAGGAACCCTTAATTAAATCCATTACGGAATACAGTTTCTGAAAAATAAATGAAATTTATGTTGCAATGTATATAACGAGGAGAGATTGGAAACCTAATCGCATTAAGCGTATACTTTGTTTAAGTATAATGAATGAAGATTGAACAATTAAACTTTATATTTAAATTTTATTTTTGATATACATATTTTTTATGAAATGAAATAAACACAAGAAAAAATAATGAAATTATGAATAATTCCATCAAGAATAATATTAATATTATTATTAAATTTTATTATTGTTAATATAATATATAACATATATAATATAAATATTATTATTAAAATTGATATTATTTTAATTTTATTTAATTAGGTAGCAATTGAATTTATTTTATAATTTTCGAAGAAAAAAGCTACATTGTTACATGTTTTTAAATTTAAAAAATTTTTGTTATGTACATTTCATAGTTACATTATTTAATATAGTTTTTCATATTACAAACCTTTTAATTTTTACTCAGTTTTTTTTTTTTTATTAAATGTAAGTTTAGTCATTTACGAGTTTTTAACTTCTTCTTTAAATTAAATAATTATGGAATTAATTATTAAGTTACAATCCACTTTTATAAGAACATATTTTACCTGAAAGAAGGATCGCAATTTCAATTCATAAACTGAAAGACTGAAAAATTTCCCAAACAATTTCTCATATTCTTTCATTAGAACTTTTAATACAAAAATTCTCCAAATAATTTTAAAGCATTTAGTTGTTACTTGAATTTGATCAAAAGAGAATGTTCCATTTCAGTCCTTTAAATTTCTTTTTTTTCAATGTTCATCTTTTCAGAAAAATATTCGTAGATGACTTCTTCCATTTCGAATTTGGGACAGATTTTGCATGCGCATTAAATGATTATAAAACCAACGATTTTTGTACAATCTATATCAATACAATCTTAATTTTGGGTCAGCTTATCAAATTATGTAAAGCATATAAAAGCCTATGGTTCACACCACTTTGTTTTTAATATACATATGTATGATTAATGCATGGAAATATGTCTTCCATTAAGTGAATTATCTTCTTGAACTGAAAAATTAAAATTTTGTATTGAAATTAAAACAAAGTTCGCTGTTATAAAAATTTATTTCCATTTTTAGTAATGTAGAGATTTAATGTTATTATCTATTGTTAACAAACTTTACATTCGAACAGAATGATCTTATGTATTTATTTCGAATAGCAATGAATTGTTATTTATCTGATCTTTAATATATTGGCAAAGCATATTTACCTATATCTGTAGATTTCAATCTATCGTGAACAATTCGAAAATTTAATTAACAATTAATTTTTTTGAAGAAAGGTCAAATTACAGTTATTCAGATTCTTCTCGCCTCTACTTTTTATTCGTGTTTAAAAAATTTCGCTTACATTGTTCTTAAGGTATATCCTTTCAAAGTCGGGTAGAATTTCTCTGTAACACATTAATTGTACGTATCGCCAAATACTTTGTGACGCTTATATTATTGTATAAGTGATTGTTGAATATAGACGATATATCAACCTGTTAACACAGTGTTAACAGGTTTCATTCATCAAATCACCCCTGTTATGTTAACCGAAACAAGGGGAACGACTATTTCGCGGCGTCGATTAACCGAATCGTAGCGAGAATTTACGCCTCCCGTCGGACGCGTTTCCCTCGCGACGGCGTCTCTCCGCGAATGGTCGTAACACATATTATCATATTATTCTCGTAAGTTACTTACACAACTTATTATATACCTGTGTTTTGAGAGTTTCGTATAATAAAAACAATAAACATTTTTTGTTTCTAGAAGTTACAATGATTGTCGCATTCCTACCTTAACTTTTACTCTATTAACGAGCAATCGTCTTTCGAAACACATCGCAGCTCATAAATATGTAAATGCATAATGTCTATAATCATCATAAATGAGAAAATTACGTTTTTCTATAAATGTGTTTTTCAATCTATAAACTCAGATTTGATGTTCTCGCGTGCCTGTTGCTCTGCAGCGCATATGTATGTGCTCACTCGTTAAAGCATATATACGCACACAAGCACACCCATATGCGCGCACATACTCCCACGTTCGAAGTGGAAATCGCGTATTACACGGGGGTAGACTAGAAAAGGAAAACCACGTCGAATGTCAGATTTGCCTGACAACAGGAGCTTGCAAAGTATGTTTCCATGGTATCCACGGTATCCATGGAACTCATATACGCACACAGGCAAAGGCACTTTTTAAATCTGAGAAAAAATTAGGCGAGGGTTGCGTGGGGTTAATAATGGCCATTCGCGCGATCCTGATTGGTCAATACTCGCTCGTGCGCGTTGCTGCTTTTTCGCAAACGGTGCAAGCAGGCTCCGTGCGCTGTGCTCTGTGTTCAGTCGAGTTCAGTCGTCTGCCGAAGAAGGAAGCCAGCTGGCGGAAGCTGAGGAAACGTCAAGCGACTTCTCTTCCTTCTAAGTCGTCATAATTGCCACCATTGTAAGTAATGTTTTTTGTCAGTTTGCTAATTTTTTTATTTTCAGCGGTATATATTTCAGAAATCAGTCGATACTTTTTGTGGTAAAGTGTACATAATTTTGTATTTCCTGATTGGGGGTCACTTTATATGTTTGATTTACTCATCCACAGTGAATAACGCGGTCAAATCAAAATAAGTGGAACATTTGAGACATTGAGAGAAGGTAGAAAATTGTTTGAAATTGAAATCCTCCCATTTTCTCTTCGGCATCATCGACCCGTTTCATAATATCGAAATTTACCTATCAAAAATTTATTGTTAGTAAAAAGTTTCAATGTGTGCCGTAGAAATCGGCTAAAAAGAATATTTCTGTCACTCTCGATCCTGGTGAAAATAGCTATAGAAATGTCCCAGAAGAGCCTAAGATATTTCTAATTCTTGAGAAAATTATTATTAGTTATTAGTGATAAGAAAAATTGTGTTATTACGCGACTGTAAAAACTTCCGATTTCGGAAGAATTTAACGCGATAGACGAAGAGATTAATGGAAAATTGCCTTCTTTGAAAAGTAGATTAGAAAAATATGTAGGTGATAGTTTTTTTTTTTTTTTTTTAAATAGTTTATTTAGCCAATATTTGATTTTTTGTACATTTTTGAGATTCACAATAAACAATGAATTGAGTATAGTGTGTTTAGGCAAAAGTACCGATACGCGTCGGTACGACGTAGCCATGGTCTAATATGTGTCGTGGATTTTCGGTTTTTGCGTTTATTTTTTTGTTTTTTTGGGTTTAAGTCGCATTGGTGCGTGATTTTTGTGTATTCTTGTGTGTGTTGTATTTTGTCCTGAAACTTGGCCGCAAAACAGGACTCCTCGGTGTATTACTTTTATGCGTTGTGGGATTTTGGGGGAGGGAGATGAGAGGAAAGGGGAGGGGGGTGTTAAATTATATTATTTACAATGATTACAGTATTTACATATTTACAGTACTTACATCTAGATTACACGGTGGTAGGAATGGTTTTTTGTCGAATTGGTAGTTCTCACTTATATTTTCTTATGGGTTTGGAATCCACCAATATTTTTTTGTGTTTTTTCTGTGTTTGTCTTTAGTGTCTTTTTGGGGGAGGGCCATGTTGTACCTCCACCTGGTGTCTGCAGTCAGTCCGTTTAAGTTTTCCTCGTAGAGTATTGTCTTTATCCCTATTTTTCTTTTTATGTGGAAAATTATCGGGATATTGTTTTGGTCTTGGAGGTAATTTTTTTCGTCTAGGTATAGGAACGCTTCTGGGGGGATGTAGCCTGTTGTCATTGTATTTTTGTAATATAGTACGTTTGGGTATAAGCCGCTGAAGATTAGGCTGTTTTCTTTTATTTTTGACGCTTGTGCGAAATGATTTCTTGCTAGTTTTAGTATGTGACAGTCAATGCGGTGAATGTTGGCTAGGTCGTAAATTTTTTTGTTTTTTATATATTTTTTGTATCCGCTCTGTTCGGATCTGTACGCATTTTGGCAAGCTCTAATGCATTTTCTTTCGAAAACGCGGATTCTCTCCATTAGCGATGCTGGTATGTTGTACCAGATTGGGCAACCGTATGTTATAATTGGTCTAATTAGAGTTTGGTAGCATAATGTTTTTACATTGCTCTTGAGATGTTTCGAGTAAAATTAGTCTTTTTGCTCTCCAGAATGCTTTATTGGCCTTGGCGAGTTGGGTTTCTATGTGTTGTTTGTAATTTAGTTTGTCATCTATGTTTATGCCTAGGTACTTTACGCAGTTTTTGTGTGGTATGATTGACTCTTCGAATGACTTTTCTTTTAATTGGAAATTTTTGCAGTGTTTTCTTTCTGCTGGGCCGATTTCGCTGGTTTTGGGTTTGAACAGTATGCTTTCGCATTTGTTTGCGTTGATTCTTAGTTTCCATGTGTGGTAGTAATCATTGATTTTGTCGAATAGTTCTTGGAGGTCTGTGTTTATTGTTTTAGTTTTGCGGCCTGTTACGTAGATGATTAGGTCGTCTGCGAAGGCTATGGAGCGTTTGTGGGTAGATTTGTTCATGTCGAACAGGTTTAATATGTCATTGTTGTATATGTTGAAGAGTAGCGGGGAGTTTACAGTTCCTTGTTGGAGTCCGTTTTTTATGCTGAATTCTTTGTTCGATGCATGAGAACCCTCGGTCATTAGGAATGTTCTGTTTGTGATCATGTCCCATACTATTTTGATTAAGTATCTCGGGAAGTTTTTTTTTATTAATTTATAAATGAGGCCTGTGATCCAGACTGTGTCGAAGGCTTTTTCGAGATCTATTAAGCAGGCGGCTACTCGTTGTTTTGCGTTTAGTGCCCAGCAGATGTCTGACGTGAGTTTGTTTGTCGCGTGTAGTGTGGAGTGTTTGTGTCGGAAGCCAAATTGGTTTTCTGATATAATGTTTTTTTTTTTGCAGAATGTAGTTAGGGGGTTGTTGATGACTACTTCAAATACTTTGCTTATGTTGGGGAGGAGACTTATTGGTCGTAGGTTTGTGAGTGATGAGCCGTCTTTATTTTTTTTTGTGATTGCTATTATTTTGGCTTTTTTCCACTTTTTCGGGAAGTATGCGTTGTTTAGCGCATTGTTGAATATTACTGTGTAGTACCATTTTATTTTGTTCGGTAGGTGCTTAAGTGAGATGTTCGGGATGCCGTCGAAGCCGGAGGATTTTTTATTATTTAGCTTGGCGAAGATTTTGTTTAGTTGGTTAAAATTTGTAAAGTAATTTATTTCTGTTTCTGGTTGTTTGGGATTGTCTGAGGTGTTTTCGTTTGAGAACGTGCAGACTGTTTTGTTTAACGTTATGTCTTGTTCTATTTCGTTTTTGAGTTTGTTCGTTTCTGCGATGATGATTCTGTTTAATTCTTCTCGGCCCATGTGTTCGTTTTGGGTGTGTGTTTTGGAGAAGTGGGTGCCTATGATGTCTAGTTTTTCTGTTGTTTTAGTTATTATGAAGTTATTCTCGATGTCTTTGCTGGTGTTGTGTATCTCTATACCTGCTTCTTGGATGAGGGGAGCTTTCTCTGGGGGCAATTTGAGCGGAGTGCTGGGGTTTTGTTCTTTCGGTCTGAAGATTTGATTTATTTGTGGGAACATGTTGGCTGAGTCGTTTTTGGAGATATTTTTTATTTTGTTTGTCCAGTAGAGGTTTATAGAGTTTGCGAATTCTTGTTTCTGTTGTAATTTTATTTTGTGTAGTAGGTATTTTAGGTATTCTAATTCCTCTCTTTTGTCGTAAGAGTAGTTGTGTTTTATATTGTTTATTTTGGAGAGTATGTAGCTTTTGTCTCGTTGTAGTTCTTTTATTTTGTTGTTGATGTATGGATCGCAAGAGTTTTTTTGTTTGAAGGTTGGGACGGATTTTTGGAGTGCGCTTTGTATGTGTTTTTCGATTTCGTCTATGTATGTGTCGATTTGTCTGTTTGTTAGGTTGACGTTGTTGTAGATATTTAGGTCGCATTTCTGTTCGAGTAGTTTTTGGAATTTTTTCCAGTTTGTCTTTTTGTAGTTGTACTTGGGGGTTTCGGTTTGTGTTTCAAGTGTTAGGTAGTCGGATGTGTTTTTGTTTATCTGTAAGAGTATGGCTTTATGGTCGCTGTCGTAGTCTAGGGTTTTGAGCGTGTTATTTGGTCGTAAGTTTTGGATTTTTAGTCGTGCATCTGTTAGGCATATGTCGAGGTATGAGCCTCCTTTTGGGTAGGAGGGTAGCTCGGAGCTGTAAAGGTTTGTTTTGTAGTGTATGCTTTTATTGTCTAGCCAGTTTCTGATGAAGTTTCCTTTCGTATTGTTTAGTGGGTTTTTCCAGCTTGTGTGTTTTGCGTTAAGGTCGCCGGCTATTATGTGGAAGTTTTCTTGTTTGTCGAGCTGTAAAAGTTCGAAGAGGTTATTGAATTCGTCGTTAAATTCTTTTTCGTTTCCGTAGGTTGCGTAGGCTGCAGTGATGAGTAAGTTTTCCTTTTTGTTTATTTTTATTTTTATGGTTGTCGTCTCCAGGGTTTTAAAACTTGTTATTTTGTCGTTTTGGATTTCTTTGAATTTCAGGGGGTTTTTTATGAGGATTGCCGTTCCTCCTCCTTGGATAGCGTTTGGTCTGTCGTGTCTTATTATGGAGTAGTTTTTGAAGGATACTTTGTGTCTTTTGTTCAGTTTTGTTTCTGAGATGAGTACGATGTCGGGGGTTTCTTTGTTTATTAGGGTTAGCATACTGTATCTTTTTTGGTTTGAGATTAGAGAGTTTGCATTTATTGCAATTATTTTCAGGTGTTTTAAATCTAATTTGGATGTTTTATGCTGTGTTTGTTGGTTTGGTGTGTTTTGGCTAATTGTCGACTGCGATATCTAAGGAGTTGAAGATGGTGTTGAACCTGTCTTCATGCGATGATATTGCATTTTTTAATTCGTTGAGTTGTATTTGTTGTTGATTTAGTGCTTGGATGAGACTTTTTTTAAAATCTTCGAAAGCGTTTAATATTATTTGTTGAGGGATGAACTCGGTTGTAATTGGGATTTGGTTTGCCCGCGAATCTAGTTTTGGGTTTATTGTGTGTGGGGGGTTTTCGATTTCCTGCTTTGGTCTTGCTTGTTGTTTCACTGCGTCCGAGAACTTTAGTTCTGGGGTGTATTTTCGGCTTATCTGGTCTAGTCGTTTGATTTTTGTTTCTTTGTCTTTTTTAATTTTTTCTGAAAGTTTTTGGCGCAGCTCTATGATTTTGGGGCACCCTTTGTATGACGCGGGGTGTCCGTAGCTTTTGCAGTTGACGCAGAATATTTTATCCTTTGTGATTGAATCGTCTTTTTTTATTTTGCACTCGCCTGGGCCATGGGGCTCGGTGCATTTTACACAGCGGTAGATTAGGTTGCAGTTTTGTGCTGTGTGGCCTAATCGTTGGCATTTGTGGCATTGGGTAATGTCATTTTTTCTTATTTTTTCCCACGTTATTTTGTAGTAGCTTAGTCTATTTATTTTTTGTAATTTCACGACGTTGCTATTGGGGGATACCTGTACTATGTATATTGGGAGCAGTCTGTTACTTTCCCTTGACTTTCTTGTCGAGAAGCGCGATACTTTCGTAAACTGTATGTCGTCTATTTTTAATGCTTGTAAGTCTTCTAGTATTTCTGTCTCTGTGAGGTTAATGTCTAGTCCTTTTAATAGGAACGTGTGTTGTCTTTGTGCTTTTGGTGTGTATGTGTAGAACGTTGTGTTTGTTGTTATCAGTAATTCTTTTGCTTTAATGTAGTCGTTTAGATTATGTAGGTATAGAGCGTGTTTGTTCGCGTGTATTCTGTTAATGTGAAAGTTTCTGATTTTGAGAGCGTCTTGTAAGAGAGCAATGGTGTCTTTTGGGTCTTGATGCGTTATGTTGATTGGCGGGGGCCTGTTACCTTTTGTGGGTGAGGGGGCGTCCTGTTGTTCCTCTGTGGGGTGGTTGGTGGGCTGTTCCTGTTGTGCTTGTTCCATCGGTGTCTTTGTCGGTGGGGGTTGCTCTTTTGGTTTGATCAGATGAGTGTGTTGATTTTGTGGTGTCGGCGGCCTCCTAGGTGGGGCGAGGGGGCTGTTTGTTCGTGTGTCGTTTGATTTTTCTTGGGTGTGTGGTGTTCCCAATGTGGACGTAGTCCTCCTGTTTGCTTTGATTCGCATTTCATTGTTCTTCCTTCTTATGGCTTCCACGATCGCATTTTGTATTGTTGATTCTTTTGTTGACGTTGCTTGAGTGCGAATCTGTTGTTGTGGTAAGGTGGTTTCCTGTGTTTGTAACACTTCAAATCTGTTTTTTGTTGGTATCACTGGTGAGGGAGGGCTTCTTGTAGTTTTCATGGTTTTGCTTTCTTTGGCGGTGGGATCTTGTGTATTGTTTTCTTCTTGGATTAGAACGAGATCTTCTTCTGTGTTTTCCGGGTTGTCTGGTAGTCTTTTGGACCTTCCCACTAGTTTTGGTTGTGGGTTGAGTTTCCGCGTTTTTTGCGCGGAAAGTCTTATGCTAATGTTGTTTTCTTTGTCCGTTTTTGGCGAGATTGCTTTTCTTTTACTCGTTTTTTTTGTTGGGATTACGGAGGGTTCCGTTTTTTTGCTTTCTGCTTCATTATCGATGTCGCCTATTTTTTTATTTATTTTGTTGTTATTTTTTTTTCCTATTTATAGCGATGGTGTCACTAATCAATTTTCCACTTTCTGTCACTTTTTTCTTTTTTTTCACTTAGACTTTCTCTACGCGAAAGATTGTCTAGTTGGCGCGCGCACTGTTCGGGTCTGGGTCAGCTGTCCCTTTTTTTTTTTTTTAGGGCTGAGAGGTCCGTTTGGCTCGGAGGTTCGCAGTCGACTCGGTAATGGCAAAAGTATGCTCATAGGAATGACATTTGAAAGAGGATATTCCCGAGACTTGTTTCATAAGTTTACAACTTACTGGTAAGTTCACAACTTACTGAAAAACAAATATCGCGCAGCTACAGATTTACACGATTAGACCCAGTTACCACGCAAGCTTGGTAAATTGCTGAAACCATTCACGTTCCGCGATGATTGAAACAGAACCTTCAAATATTTATCGCGCTGCAATGTCGCTGGCCAAAGTAACAGAAAACGTCGAAAGTTTGATATTTGGCCAACATCGATGAACGTTCGAACAATAAAACGAATCTTCGAAACAATTTTCTCGATGGCTGCATTTGAAAGATATCAAATTTTAATCATACTAATAACATATATAGAGAATCGGTTCTTGTATTACTTGGGTTCGTGATGATATCGTGATGAAAAAATTGCAGCGATATGGATCCCAAACTAATTTAGATACTCGTGAGCTCAAGCGTTCGCCAGTGAAGTATTTCATCGCACCAATTGATTTTCTAATGCAAAAAAGGTTTATTTACTGTTTAGGACGCGATACTTTATTTTAAGTATCATGTCTCCGTCAATCAGACGTCTTACCATATGAACTAACATTTTAATACAAGAAAGCTTTATTTCTTGTTTCAGATATGATATTTCCTTAAGAGTATATAACTACTTTTTAATCATTCCAAAGTTTAATCTATTAGATGGAGTATTAAATTAGTATAATCAACACAGATAACGAGATTAGAAAATTATATAAAGATCTTTCCCACTGTATATCTATACATAAAAAATAACTGAAAATGTATTAATCTATTAAAGTGCATCAATCTACAGATAATATTATTGTATATTGCATAAGATCTTCAGTTAGGTCATATAAAAAGCAATTATATATTGCTTCTCGCAAATATGTGCAGAAAAATAAATCTCTAATCCTTGACAGCAATTCAGCCTAAACGCCTTAGGACTCGAATTATCTCCACGTAATAAAAACTATATTTATACGTTTTAAACAAAACCACTTGTTTCGCGTTATCGCGGATTGCGTTTTTGCTATAAGGTACACTCATACATCACATAAATAGAAATTATATTCGTGACAAAACTTTGTATTAATTTTAGATTTAATTGTAGTCTGTTAGATAAAATTTTAGTTGTAGGTCTACAAGCAGTTTATTAGGAAATTACAATAACATGAGAAAATTAGATTTTACACTGTTGTGGTTAACCATCGTGCGATAGAAATAGATTACGGATAGTATTTAATAACCTACAAAAAGATACAGAAGAGGGTGAAGGATATAACATGTATCGGTGAAAGCAGGCTATTAACGTTAACCTTTTACGATTAAAGTAGAATATTTAGAAATATTATCTTTTTCCAATTGTTACAATTTCTAAATAAACTTTCAATGTTTGTATCAATTTTTTCCTTATTTCTCTTTGTACATAAAGAACTTTGTTTATTTGATTTCTTGCTAGCTTGATAGCTTCAACATTAAGTCTCTTTCAACACAATTTTCAAAACTAATTAGGCGTATTATATTTTACATTGAAACTTATTCAAACTCGTACTACGTACTTGAAATCAAGCAATCACCAATCATTGTAAAATGTGTTAGATGCTAGATAAAAATTATTTGCACTATTTTTATATTTATTTCCAGAATCGAATAACATTGAATTCATGTATTATAAATTATCCCCGATATTCTGCAACTCGCTGAAATTTATATACATTTTTATTCTTGTTTGAAATTTCTCACATGAAATATGTATTTCATAATTGTTCAATTAAAAACATTTTATATCAACCTATGAAATTCTACAAAATTAAATGAAAACAACAACATTCAGTTACCAACTATCAATCACGTCTTTACATTTCCTACATCAACAATTATTAGCCGGCGGCGATTTTCGTATCTCCCTATAGAAAGTCGCGGATGAAATTTACATGTTATATAGAATTATCATAAAGAGACTTTTAAGGGATTTGTAGCGGGACGATATTTCCCGAAAGTAAAACACACCGAGACTCGAAAGTCGTATTTTCTGTGCACGTCTCAAATTGTATTTCTAGGAAGAAATTTCTTGGTTGTCTACGCTTTTTACAAACGCACACTAACAGATAATTCAGAGAAGAACAGAACTTCACATAATAATGCGTATTACGAATAACATTTTGGACGCCGAAATTACTGATGTTACATATTTCACATTACTTTTATTCGAAAAGCATTTTACGCAACACAATAGTTTCTTAAGAACTTTGTAAGAAAGGCTTTTCCGTAATTAATCGAAATCGAATCGAGTCGAAGTCGAATCGACTGTGACTATAGGGATTACACGTTAAGATTTTAACTTTGAAGATGAATCCATTCCTAAGGCTAGACTTTCTAAAAATTCAATCGTGAATAAATAATATACTAAATAACGCGTTGTCCAAGTTTCAAAGAGATCGTAAGAAAGTCGTTCTAAGCTTCGAATACCGTAATACGATAAAAAGAGCGCGGCCACAAAAAATAACAGAATAAGTAGAACGCGATTTCACGTTTTTGTGATCTTTATGCGAAGTAGTTGAAGTAAGCGATTCGAAGATATAAAGCCTTTTGAGAGTTGATAAATGTTTTGTGGGAAACGAATAAGATTGGTTTAGTTATCTATATTAATTTGTCTTTGTTAATATTATTAGTTTGCATATAGTTAATGTTAGTAATACTTTTTAAATGTTCAAGAAATCAATAGAAACGTGCATTTAATTCTGATATGAAATGGAAAGGTAGTTTTAATGTAAAGTCGATTGACAAATTATTATTGAATTTTGAAATTACTCTTCCATAAAAAATGTCACTTAATGTTTCAGAACTCATTTGAAACGTGTAGGTAGATATTGTTGATTTAATATTATTTTAAACCACAGATGATGGAAGCACGTAATAAAGGAAGGGTGAAAAGGTTATAATCTTACAAAATGTGATTGAAAAGTAGGAAAACACGATAAAGGAAATTTTCATAATTCTTTTAGCAAAGAGGAAAAATTCTATGAAGCGATTTTGTGTGACGGAAGAGTTGCAATGCAAAGTATAACTTTATTATTAAGTCATTTTGTATGGAAGAAAGTTTTTTCTGTTTCGAACTTTCAAAATAATACACAGTTTTATTGAATATTATGAAATGCTAGTAACGAAGAATAAACGCATATATAGTTACTTATTTTTAATTCGTATTACCATTTATCATTTTCATTTTTAAATTTATATTATTGCTTACTATCTTCATTTTGTATGAAAAAATGTTTATTTCTTTTTAAATAATTCGCAGTTTTACTAAATATTCTAAGATAACAGTTGAGAAATACAAGCGCACGGTTGCTCATTATTGTCTTTTATCTTCAGTTTTAAATTTGGATACTTATATTTCTTGTATCTTGATTATTATTCGGATTACAAGCAAAATAAATGGACCTATTCCATGATTAAATCACATTCTGTTAACTAATTGCCAGAGTTTTAAAAAAGCTGGTGCTAAAATCGAATGTAAAAAAAAACTCGTGGCAACTCGCACTCCCTGATTTCTCGATTCATACCCTCTGACTTCTTCACTAACGCACGTGTTCCGCGTCCGCTCGTGGCCAGGGTCACGTAGGCCTTTTTTACCAAACTATTTAATTTAACGACCGACGACACATTTGTCACGTAAAATCACAAGTCACAACTCAGATTATAAAATATACAAGAAGGTTTGGCCGAAACACAACTATTAACTTTCTTTTTTGTCGCACTTTATTATGCACTTAATAATTACAATTGCGTATACACTGAGTTGGCACTATGGGTCCAGTCCAGTCGCGGGGAGACGCGTTCGCGTTGAGGCGCGTCAACGGCACTCGTAAATTCCCGTTACGATTATACGAATCGACACTAGCAACACTATCTCGACAACGCAACTCGCACTCCCTGATTTCTCGATTCATACTCTCTGGCTTCTTCACTAACGCACGTGTTCCGCGTTCGCTCGTGGCCAGGGTCACGTAGGCCTTTTTTACCAAACTATTCAATTTAACGACCGACGACACATTTGTCACGTAAAATCACAAGTCACAACTCAGATTATAAAATATACATGAAGGTTCGGCCGAAACACAACTATTAACTTTCTTTTTTGTCGCACTTTATTATGCACTTAATAATTACAATTGCGTATACACTGAGTTGGGGAGACGCGTTCGCGTTGAGGCGCGTTAACGGGAGTCGTAAATTCCCGTTACGATTATAGGAATCGATACCGCGAGCAGGGCGATCCCCTTATTTCTTTTGGGATAATAGGGGTGTTTGTGGTTGAATAACTGTAGTCTACAGTTATATAACAGAAGTATATTTACACCAGATTACAACCCGTAGACCGTATAGAGAAAATCTTGGAGGTCGTCGGACAGTACAATGTTTGACCCGAGGGTGGATAGCGTTTGCGCGTTGAATGCCGTGAACGTGACTGAATAGTAGACTTGACTGGCCGATGTGTAGAAGAACAGTCCGAGGTATGTTAGAGCAAAGTACTTGACTGACCGAGGAGTGTAAGAGCAGTGACTTGACTCTCCGAGTAGTATTTAGGGGGAAAGCTCGATGTGGGTGTACCCTTTCGGAACCAAGCACGCGGATTCGTTGCTCACACTTTTCGTTAGAAAAGTGAGGGTAACGATCCGTGATGCCCATTGGTTATATTGGTTATAACCAGCTGTTTCGCGGGGCACAGCTGCTTTCTCCGAAATTAGCAAGAGTGTGCAATAAACCTAAGGACCGTTCAAAGGACCATCCATAAACCGAAAAGACTTGTGTGAATAGAAGTTAAGCTGGAAAGCTTCGGTTTATGGTGGTTCCTTGGGTTTCTTGC
Source organism: Bombus pascuorum (assembly GCF_905332965.1). Taxonomy (NCBI): domain Eukaryota; kingdom Metazoa; phylum Arthropoda; class Insecta; order Hymenoptera; family Apidae; genus Bombus; species Bombus pascuorum. Next base: position 317,815 of record NW_026869742.1, on the reverse strand, counting down.
AGGTCAGTGTAACGAGGGGTAGGCCTTGGCGGCCAGCCCGAAAGGAGGGACGTCGCACGGACCATCTCGCGCGACGTAACACATATATTCAAGCGTAGATAAAAGACAATAAACTTATCTTCTTCAGTCTCCGTAATTTTTGTCTTGCACTTACGTAACAAGGTAATGGAAAAAAAAAAATAAATGAAAAAGGAAAAGAGTACTGATTTTAATGTGTATACCTACTTTCATAAAAAGCCTTTAAAGTATCTTATCGTAGAGGTAATAAAGATTTCGCTTTAAAGCCTACATGCAAATCTACTCAAGCTTAAACCACGCTTCAATTGAATACTTAGGATAAAAACGATATACACTTTTTGCTGCTGCGCAGAAAACAGTTTCTTTCAAAATATGATAGTAATGATTCTGTTGAGAATTGTGGATCTTAGTCGCCGAAATAAATGTATAGAACCATTTACATTACACGTAGAAATGATATTAAAATAGTTTCATATTTATTTAATATGTGATTTACAAAATATTCGTAGATACCCATTGCACGTGTCTCAGCACATCTCACTATCTTTTTCCCGCCATGCGTATGCAACAGTTGCATTCCTCTGTTCTGCGGGACACTGCGCATGCACGTATTCCCCCCCCACACACACTCATACTTATATGCGTGTCGCTGCTTCGCAGCTAATCCGGAGTAACAAACAAAATTACATATATCTCAATAGATTCGTCGTTACATAACGAAACTTCATCGTATTCTTTCCATATTTCAATTCGAACATTTTTAACTGATAATGCAAGTGATCTTCCGTGTAAATTGTGAAAATCGTTAAAAGAATGAAATTTTACATTAAAATATTAAAGTAACTATGGTAAAAAGAATACAGTTTCAATCGAACAGTAAATATGAAATTGTTAAGATAGTAAATTATTTATACAAGTATGTAAATTCAGTGCAAACTTCAATTAAACGTAGTAACTAGTTTGTGAATCAACAGGTGTCACCTGTTCATTCAACAGGTGTTCCCATCAATGCATCAATGAATCAAACGTACTATAAACTCTTATAATCCAAGTTACAGTACCGCGCTAAAATAATTTACTTCTAGTTCTCAATGAGAATTGATTGTAAATGGTCTACCAAATAAAAAAAATTCTATTATCACCTTATGAAACGAAAGAAACTTCTCGGACAACCTAACATAATCGTAATCGCTTACATATTTCAATCTATTTGAAACAACTTTACATCTGAAACCATCATCGAATTCCTCCTCTACAAGTTTCATAGTATCTGGCAATGATAATTTTTTCAAGTCAGACTTGGCATAATAAGCATGAAACGCTGTAAAAGAGGAACAGGCGATAAAATCGAATCTCGCGAATAAATCGAAATGTTGCCTAAGCATGAAACAGTGTCACTTCTTGTCGAAGAAGCTGGTTGCGTATAGCGAGGTGTGGCAGTTAGGAGCCTAATTAAAAATACTTGCGTCACGAGCCAACGAAGACAAAAGGAACTTATGAATTACACGGAGAATCCTTCAGCGACCACCGCAGCTCGGCTACGAAGCGCGGATAAAAAGTCCATGCGAATGGTATGAAAAAAGAAAAGAGTCTCTGTAGTTTTTATCCTCAATGGTACGTTGTCACAATTACGAAAGAGCAAACGAGAATAAAATTGTATGTTTGAGTTAGACACGGAGATTAATTAGGTTTTTACCTGGCCTCTGGAATTTATTAGTGGGAGGCTTTGGGAATGGTTGTGGAAAAGATGGAACGTAATATGCAAATGTACATAGAATATCGGAAGTACATGTTTCGATATTCAACAAGTGAGACAAATTTATATCCAGGCCTGTTTCCCTTACGCTCATACAAGTATAAATTTTCAATCTAATCATGAAACTTGATTTCTAAACATCAACGATAAAGTGTTTCAGCGTTTGTATGAACTTTCCCGAATATTAAATTTGTGCTTTCAGCAGCTTTTACGATGTATTTTTCAAGTTGGAACTCATAAAAAAGATGGTAGCTTTTAATACTATTATTTAATATTCATAGCAGTTTAAATATTCAACAGACGTGCAATTATAGTAAATTTCTACTCTTTTCGCGTACTCGACATTCGTTCTTCTAAAATTATTCCTACGATATGATCAAAGGATAAAAAGTTTGCCTTTATCCGTTGATTTTGATTGGTCAGAAAGCTGATCAAAAGATTGGTTTCAGTCAATTTCAGTTGCCACTTTGTCTACCGACTTCGTTCTCTAACATTGGTTCCAACTGTTTAGATGAACCTGATGAGGAGGACAGTGTGGATGAAGGAATTGGATTACCGCCGACGTACGAGGCGTCGAGTAGCTCAAATGACTCGAGTAGCTCGGCTGGCCCGAGTGGCTTGGCTGGCCCGAGTGGCTCGGCTGGCCCGAGTGGCTCGGCTGGCCCGAGTGGCTCGAGTGGCTCGAGAATCGTCCAACAATTATGACAATATGCAACCTCGTAACGAAGTGGTACGTACACAAATCTATTTACGATCAATTTCTCATCCTTTTTTTCGCTTTTTGTACTTCAGCAAATTGACTTTTCTGATCACGAGATGATCAGAAAACGAGATGATCACTGTCCATGAAACGATGCCAAACGGTTCTTATTTTCATATTCTGTGTAAAATAAAATATCTTGATACTTTGAAGAATAAAAGATAAAAAAAAGTAAAAAAGAATAAAATACTTTGATAATGTTTGCGTCCACCAGGATTTATACATATGAAATCCAACAGAGGTTTGCTCCTGCTGTCAAATGAAATGTTTACACATATCGTTGGATAAAGGGCTTTGAAAAATGCACCGGATATAGGATATTCGTTGGATCTGTCGCAATATCGTCTAGCCATGTTTATGCCAATTACAATTGCACGACGTGAAACTTTTATTTACGAATGTAAGCTATGTGCGTGATAATTTAGGTATTATTCTAATATCATTAGGTTATTTTTATATACAAGCTTTAATAATTTAATATTTTTTACTTTAACATAGCTATTTCTATCTTCTAATATTTTTGATTTTAATATAGAAACTGGAATCTTGACTAATTTTATCAAATATTATGTATTCAGGGATACTGAAAGTAGTATATCACTTAAGTTAAGCAGTTGGGGGAAATTTTTCTTGAAACAACAATTTTTAGTTACCGATGACATGATTAAATATTGTCAAATAATATTGAAATAATGATATTTTACAGACATGGAAGTTTACGAAAAATTCGTTAATTCAACGTATTTTTTCAATATTTCTTTACTTTCTCTTATCATTTCATATATTTATGTTCATTCTATCGGCATTCTATATTGAATCAAATTTTAGAAAAAGCGACATAAATATTCTGCAGAAATTGGAAATTGCACAGTTGGAGCAAGAAAAAATGTTGATAACGTTGAATAGAAGTACGAAAAAGAGTTAATAATCTCAGAACTAATATGTTTTTAATCTATAACAAAAATGATCATTTCATTAATTATTGATGGTAGTAGATATAATAATCGATAGTAGTAGAATGTAATTTACTAAATTGGTTTTCTATATTTATATAAACTATATAACTTGCTGCAACTTATTGTATATTTCTTAAACTTTTAGAAAGGAATTATAAATTGGTAATTTTAATCATTCGAGTAATTCTAGCATCAAAAGTTTCTTAACATATATTTCATTTTTATGTAAACTGTATGAAAAATTAAAAACTAGTAATTTTGATGATTCTAATAATTCCACCGCTTCGAGGATATATCTTTATTAATAATTTGTGCATTTGTATGAACTATATCATTTATTATATGGTCATAAAACGCAATGGTAAGAAAAATTGCGGGTTGATAATTTTAATCACGCTAGTAGCTAAAGCAAATCACATTAAAACAAGCTTCACCGTGTAAAAACTCAATAATCTCGTTGGTTCGATCCAGTGTCGGATAGTATCACGGATTCGAAACAAGTTCCGTCATTTTATCGACTGGATTATTGCGTTACGATCTTGCTACCTTACAAAAGTTTCCGTAAACTGTGCGTCACCGTGTCGAGAGCAACAGGCGTGTCACGTTCCGATAATGATATCGGCGTAACGCTCAGCGAGCGAACACACGGATGAGATAGAAGGTCAATAACGAACGAATAAACGAACGAAAGACGATCTGAACGAGGTTCTGACGACAATTCCACCGTTGAAATGAAATACGTGCAACGAAACGATTATAAAGTTCATTGCCAACGGTTTGGTGGTTACACGTTAAAGGGATTGGATAGCAAGTTTTGGATCTATACTGGGTGTCCCAATTAAACGTAATATCTACCTTATTTACGATTGTATGCAAATACTTCTCAGGACAAAGTTGAACCATTTCAATGGGCATGTGTGTAATGCTAGAAAGAAATTTTTCGTTTTCTTTTCTTTTTTTTTTTTTTTTTTTTTTTTTTTAGGAGATTTCTAGTCGTTTCAAGTTATCGGTATTTTCGTTAAACAGAGCTCCATATATTTGTTTATACCAATGGATTGTTCTCTGCGCGAAAGTATCAAGGTAATTGCGTAAGAAATGCTTGTTTAAAAGATATTCCGATTTTATTTAATTTCATCGAATGTAGCGTAGGAAAGACAGGGAAACATAAACCGTGTATCACTTTGCGCCGTTTTACGAGTTTTACAAAATTAAGGTCAAAATTAAGGTCTTTTAAACTAAGCATTTTCAGATACCTTAATACCTTAATACTTTTATATAAAGAATGAAAAGTGTATCGATCACCCCTTGAAATCTCGTGAAACATCATCGTTGCGAGCTACCCTTGAAATACAATAGTTGCCTTCAGAAGTGTTTTTTCGCACAATCGTAAATAAGGCAGATATTTAGGTGATCTCGTTTGTGAGACACCCTGTATAAGTTCAATTTGTGGCCGTAGCTTTCAACATTGTTACAATATCGACATCGATACAAAGTACGCATTGGTTCTGAAACGTTAACACATTGTGTACTGGAATTACATTTTAAGCGTATTGCAATTACGATATTGAGTATTTTCCGATATTTTTGATCCTTTGCGTGTGATCCTTTCGAGCATACATGTACAATTTTTATAAATATGTGTATTTCAATTGTTGGAATTCTTACATTACTCGAACTACGAGAAGTCTTCTTCTTTTAAAAGATTGATGGAAAATTAGTTGGACATTATATTCTGACTACCTTGATTTTCTCAATGAGGAGTTGACGAAATATTTTGTTCTAGAAAGGAAATGTACTAATTTTCATGGGCCGGAAATAAGATTCAATAGGATTCAAAGGATTATTTCATATAGATATCTACAAATTTTAAACAAATCGAAATCTCACTAAATTGTAAATGATCAAATAATGAATTATATATGTAGTAACTTTAAGTGTATTGTTTAATTCTCACAAAATTAAAAGTGTCTGGTAACAATAGTTTTTATGCATATATTTATGCAATTGCTTACTTGTTACAAGTTTGCTGTTCTATTTGTGTTGCATGAAATATAACTATGCAGTACATCTAGAACGCAAATCCTGTGGCAGGTCTCAGCGTCATATGTGGTAGATAAATATTTATATATATATATATACAGTGCTTGTCCCATCGATACAAATAAATAGTAATCGAACGGAGCCAAGTCTGGTGAGTAAGCCGCATGCGAAAGTATTTCCCAACTGAACGCTTCGATCGTTTCCTTGACCGGTTTTGCTGTATGCGATGGTGCATTATCATGGAGCAAAATTACTTTGTGTTGCCTTTTTTCATATTCTGGTCGTTTTGCACGCAAAGCTTGATTCAAATCGATCGTTTGTTGTCGGTAGCGCTCAGTATTAACGGTTTCGCCAGGTTTTAACAGCTCATAATAGATCACATCCTTCTAATCCCACCAAACACAGAGCATCGTTTTCCGTCCATAGCGATTTGTTCTTGTAGCCGATGTCGGTGGTAAAGCTGATATCAACTGGTAAAGCTGATCCTTTATCGTATGCTTCACGTGCATATAGAGATTATTTAATCGGACATTGTTTACGTATTTTAACCGGTACTGTTGGAGATGCTCATTTATCTTCAATATTAGAATATGGACAAACTATTATGGCTTCTGCTGGAATAGATGCTGGATTTTTATGTACTGACAAAGTTACAGTTACACGTAAGTTTAAATAATATCTTGTTTAATGAGTTCATTGGTGGTATTGGATGGCATTAAATTTCTTTCTTCCTTTTTTTTCTTTAACTAATAAATAGAATTTGGTGAATCAATGTTTTAGATTGCGAAGATGAAATTGGATTATGGTGGGGAGCAGTTATATATCTAGCAGCATGTTGGAAATTGAAAGAAGACGATTCACAAGCATGGAGCATTGTTGAAAGCAAATTTCCTTATGAAAAATGTTATCAACTTTGCAATAATAATAATAGTATTAGTCCACTACCATATATTGTTTTAAATGCTTTGCAAGCAACAAAAGCGACTACTAAATCAGTCTCTATGCGTTTTATTGATCAGGCAGGAATATTGCTTGAACAATGTTTGGTTTATTATAATTGCAAGCAACAGTCATCCCAAAACGTTTTGGTAAGATATTTAAATATTATGTTTATAATATATTAATATATTCAATTCTTTTATACAAAAATTATTATAATTACTTATATCTTTTTGCAATGCTTTTATTTTACACAGATAATAAATTTAGAAATTATGAAGTAATAAATTATATAACATATGATTCGAATACGGAAATAGAATATTTAATTTTTTTTATATTTTTTGAAATTTATGATTTTCGAAAAATCTGTTTTTATGTTATTTATCTTCTCAAAATGAATATCATTACACTTTTTTTCATAAAACGAAAGAAAATGATCAAATAATGAATTATATAAGTAGTAACTTTAAGTATATTGTTTAATTCTCACAAAATTAAAAGTGTGTGGTAACAATAGTTTTTATGCATATATTTATGCAATTGCTTACTTGTTACAAGTCTGCATAGTAGCTGTGTTGCATGAAATATGACTATGCAATACTTCTACAATGCAACTCCTGTGGCAGGTCTCAGCGTCATATGTGGTGGATAAATATTTATATATATACAGTGCGTGTCCCATCGATACAAGTAAATAGTAATCGAACGGAGCCAAGTCTGGTGAGTAAGCCGCGTGCGAAAGTATTTCCCAACTGAACGCTTCGATCGTTTCCTTGACCGGTTTTGCTGTATGCGATGGTGCATTATCATGGAGCAAAATTACTTTGTGTTGCCTTTTTTCATATTCTGGTCGTTTTTCACGCAAAGCTCGATTCAAATCGATCGTTTGTTGTCGGTAGCGCTCAGTATTAACGGTTTCGCCAGGTTTTAACAGCTCATGATAGATCACATCCTTCTGATCCCACCAAACACAGAGCATCGTTTTCCGTCCATAGCGATTTGTTCTTGTAGCCGATGTCGGTGGTAAAGCTGATATCAACTGGTAAAGCTGATCCTTTATCGTATGCTTCACGTGCATATAGAGATTATTTAATCGGACATTGTTTACGTATTTTAACCGGTACTGTTGGAGATGCTCATTTATCTTCAATATTAGAATATGGACAAACTATTATGGCTTCTGCTGGAATAGATGCTGGATTTTTATGTACTGACAAAGTTACAGTTACACGTAAGTTTAAATAATATCTTGTTTAATGAGTTCATTGGTGGTATTGGATGGCATTAAATTTCTTTCTTCCTTTTTTTTCTTTAACTAATAAATAGAATTTGGTGAATCAATGTTTTAGATTGCGAAGATGAAATTGGATTATGGTGGGGAGCAGTTATATATCTAGCAGCATGTTGGAAATTGAAAGAAGACGATTCACAAGCATGGAGCATTGTTGAAAGCAAATTTCCTTATGAAAAATGTTATCAACTTTGCAATAATAATAATAGTATTAGTCCACTACCATATATTGTTTTAAATGCTTTGCAAGCAACAAAAGCGACTACTAAATCAGTCTCTATGCGTTTTATTGATCAGGCAGGAATATTGCTTGAACAATGTTTGGTTTATTATAATTGCAAGCAACAGTCATCCCAAAACGTTTTGGTAAGATATTTAAATATTATGTTTATAATATATTAATATATTCAATTCTTTTATACAAAAATTATTATAATTACTTATATCTTTTTGCAATGCTTTTATTTTACACAGATAATAAATTTAGAAATTATGAAGTAATAAATTATATAACATATGATTCGAATACGGAAATAAAATATTTAATTTTTTTTATATTTTTTGAAATTTATGATTTTTGAAAAATCTGTTTTTATGTTATTTATCTTCTCAAAATGAATATCATTACACTTTTTTTCATAAAACAAAAGAAAATGATCAAATAATGAATTATATATGTAGTAACTTTAAGTATATTGTTTAATTCTCACAAAATTAAAAGTGTCTGGTAACAATAGTTTTTATGCATATATTTATGCAATTGCTTACTTGTTACAAGTTTGCAGTTCTAGTTGTGTTGCATGAAATATAACTATGCAGTACATCTAGAACGCAAATCCTGTGGCAGGTCTCAGCGTCATATGTGGTAGATAAATATTTATATATATATATATACAGTGCTTGTCCCATCGATACAAATAAATAGTAATCGAACGAAGCCAAGTCTGGTGAGTAAGCCGCGTGCGAAAGTATTTCCCAACTGAACGCTTGTCTGGTAACAATAGTTTTTATGCATATATTTATGCAATTGCTTACTTGCTACAAGTCTGTATAGTAGCTGTGTTGCATGAAATATGACTATGCAATACTTCTACAATGCAACTCCTGTGGCAGGTCTCAGCGTCATATGAGGTGGATAAATATTTATATATATACAGTGCGTGTCCCATCGATACAAATAAATAGTAATCGAACGGAGCCAAGTCTGGTGAGTAAGCCGCGTGCGAAAGTATTTCCCAACTGAACGCTTGTCTGGTAACAATAGTTTTTATGCATATATTTATGCAATTGCTTACTTGCTACAAGTCTGTATAGTAGCTGTGTTGCATGAAATATGACTATGCAATACTTCTACAATGCAACTCCTGTGGCAGGTCTCAGCGTCATATGAGGTGGATAAATATTTATATATATACAGTGCGTGTCCCATCGATACAAATAAATAGTAATCGAACGGAGCCAAGTCTGGTGAGTAAGCCGCGTGCGAAAGTATTTCCCAACTGAACGCTTGTCTGGTAACAATAGTTTTTATGCATATATTTATGCAATTGCTTACTTGTTACAAGTGAGCACTCTAGTGGCATTGCATGAAATATAACTATGCAGTACTTCTAGAGTGAAACTCCTGTGGCAGGTCTCAGCGTCATATGTGGTAGATAAATATATATATACAGGGTAGACGAAATAAAATGTTATAGACTGTTTTCTTATAAACTATTGTACATATTTTCTTTCTTTCCTAAATTAAACATGATAGCGGGGTAATCATTTGGAGTGCAATCAATTTTTTTAAGACTACTAAGAAAAGTTTAAAGGCAGCCTCCTTCATTTATCTTAAATGCATTTTCTTCGTTTAGGTAACTCATATCAAACAGAGTAACATTTACTTAAAACATTTCTTTTTATTCTGCACAATTAAAGAGATTTAATAAATAATTCAATGCAGTTCTAGATACATTTAGAGACAAGAATATATTTCAACTCTTTTTATAAACATATTTTTTTACCTATTTGTTTGATAATAGAAAGGTAATTTCTTGAAATATTTTATGAACAATGTAAATTTTAAATTCTTTAGAGAGATGAACCGTACTATTTAATCATCTTCTCATATGATGATTAAATATTTAATATATCCTACAATAAAGGAAAATATAAACTTAAAAGTATTTACTGCGCATACACATTGGTTATTTCATTAACGCTATGAAATGCTTAAAACAGTATTTATGAAAGACTTAATAGGTGTTTAGAAATCTAAAGACATCATTTTAAACATTTATTAAAATAATTTTCACTTTGGAATACATTTATACATATATTTTTCCCCTCCTTTCTTCTCTGTTTACCTTCTGGAGTTTCTCTTGAGAGAAACACGTATTTTTTACCATAACTCTTTAACTGTGCAAAGTCAAAAAATATTCAAGTTAAATATTATTCTTATATATATTTAATAAGATAAATATTAAATATTATAAATATTTAATAAGAGCTCTTTGAATAAAGAAATGTTAATATCTCACTCCATTTGAAATTAAAGGGATTCTCTTTACCTATGTATAGTAGTCTTCCTAAAAAATTTTTTACATACCAGATGATTTATCAACTCCTTTGTCCTTAATTTAAAAAGAAATGAAATGATTTCTAAGAATTTGGCTTATAATATTTTACAGGATGGTAGAAAATGGAATCAAAACTTTTTCTTAGGGATAGATAGCATTTAACAGCTCCTGAATCCAACAAATCAATCAAATCTACAAAATTAATAATAATTTTCTTATTAGCTTTGATTATTGTTTTAGCTTACTCAATTGTGGATTTGTGATTGGTTACTTGAAATGCGAACTACACTTTGGCAGGAATTAGATAACGATTTAGAAAAATTAACTACAAATATATCTCTTGGAGGTTTTCAACGTGATTTAGCTTGTTTGAGACAATTATGTCAACATATTCCAGTAAGTTTATATATATTTTCTAATATTATAATTTATAAGTTAATTATTGTTTTTAACAATTGTCACGTACTTTTTAGTCTACTTTAGCAAGAGTATTTGTTTATGAAGCCACAACACGTATAATGGCGGGAGCAACACCAGTGAAAACTCAAATATTGTTAGACCGTAGCTTACATCACAGAAATTCACGTTCTTCAATTATCCGTGGAAAAGATCGTTCACAAGATCAATATACTGGAGAAAGAGAACACGCGGTAGCTTTATGTTTAGCTTGCCGACATTTACCTCCACTATTATTAGCCTCTCCTGGAGAACGTGCAGGCATGCTTGCAGAAGCTGCTAAAACTCTTGAGAGGGTAGGAGATATAAAGAGACTTCAAGAATGTTACAAATTAATGAGGCAATTAGGACCAGCTATCTCTGCTAACTGATATATTACTGGTATAAGAATATACCTCATTCAATCTTGTCTTTTACATGGGTTTATCTTTTTCATGACTCATTATTGTACCAGGTATGTAAATATGAAACCGGAATTTTTATATAGAAAATACACGTTTATTGTATGAAAATGATTAAAAATATTTTATTCGAAGTATTGCCCATCGCTAGCTATACATTTTTCCCACCTGTCTGGCTATTGGTGGATGCCACGTCAAAAAAACTGTGTCTCTTTTTAGGCAAACCAGTCATCGAGCCATTTTCGTAAGAAGCGAAGTGCTGGTCAGAAAGTGCGTGTCCCATCGATACAAATAAATAGTAATCGAACGAAGCCAAGTCTGGTGAGTAAGCCGCGTGCGAAAGTATTTCCCAACTGAACGCTTGTCTGGTAACAATAGTTTTTATGCATATATTTATGCAATTGCTTACTTGCTACAAGTCTGTATAGTAGCTGTGTTGCATGAAATATGACTATGCAATACTTCTACAATGCAACTCCTGTGGCAGGTCTCAGCGTCATATGAGGTGGATAAATATTTATATATATACAGTGCGTGTCCCATCGATACAAATAAATAGTAATCGAACGGAGCCAAGTCTGGTGAGTAAGCCGCGTGCGAAAGTATTTCCCAACTGAACGCTTGTCTGGTAACAATAGTTTTTATGCATATATTTATGCAATTGCTTACTTGCTACAAGTCTGTATAGTAGCTGTGTTGCATGAAATATGACTATGCAATACTTCTACAATGCAACTCCTGTGGCAGGTCTCAGCGTCATATGAGGTGGATAAATATTTATATATATACAGTGCGTGTCCCATCGATACAAATAAATAGTAATCGAACGGAGCCAAGTCTGGTGAGTAAGCCGCGTGCGAAAGTATTTCCCAACTGAACGCTTGTCTGGTAACAATAGTTTTTATGCATATATTTATGCAATTGCTTACTTGTTACAAGTGAGCACTCTAGTGGCATTGCATGAAATATAACTATGCAGTACTTCTAGAGTGAAACTCCTGTGGCAGGTCTCAGCGTCATATGTGGTAGATAAATATATATATACAGGGTAGACGAAATAAAATGTTATAGACTGTTTTCTTATAAACTATTGTACATATTTTCTTTCTTTCCTAAATTAAACATGATAGCGGGGTAATCATTTGGAGTGCAATCAATTTTTTTAAGACTACTAAGAAAAGTTTAAAGGCAGCCTCCTTCATTTATCTTAAATGCATTTTCTTCGTTTAGGTAACTCATATCAAACAGAGTAACATTTACTTAAAACATTTCTTTTTATTCTGCACAATTAAAGAGATTTAATAAATAATTCAATGCAGTTCTAGATACATTTAGAGACAAGAATATATTTCAACTCTTTTTATAAACATATTTTTTTACCTATTTGTTTGATAATAGAAAGGTAATTTCTTGAAATATTTTATGAACAATGTAAATTTTAAATTCTTTAGAGAGATGAACCGTACTATTTAATCATCTTCTCATATGATGATTAAATATTTAATATATCCTACAATAAAGGAAAATATAAACTTAAAAGTATTTACTGCGCATACACATTGGTTATTTCATTAACGCTATGAAATGCTTAAAACAGTATTTATGAAAGACTTAATAGGTGTTTAGAAATCTAAAGACATCATTTTAAACATTTATTAAAATAATTTTCACTTTGGAATACATTTATACATATATTTTTCCCCTCCTTTCTTCTCTGTTTACCTTCTGGAGTTTCTCTTGAGAGAAACACGTATTTTTTACCATAACTCTTTAACTGTGCAAAGTCAAAAAATATTCAAGTTAAATATTATTCTTATATATATTTAATAAGATAAATATTAAATATTATAAATATTTAATAAGAGCTCTTTGAATAAAGAAATGTTAATATCTCACTCCATTTGAAATTAAAGGGATTCTCTTTACCTATGTATAGTAGTCTTCCTAAAAAATTTTTTACATACCAGATGATTTATCAACTCCTTTGTCCTTAATTTAAAAAGAAATGAAATGATTTCTAAGAATTTGGCTTATAATATTTTACAGGATGGTAGAAAATGGAATCAAAACTTTTTCTTAGGGATAGATAGCATTTAACAGCTCCTGAATCCAACAAATCAATCAAATCTACAAAATTAATAATAATTTTCTTATTAGCTTTGATTATTGTTTTAGCTTACTCAATTGTGGATTTGTGATTGGTTACTTGAAATGCGAACTACACTTTGGCAGGAATTAGATAACGATTTAGAAAAATTAACTACAAATATATCTCTTGGAGGTTTTCAACGTGATTTAGCTTGTTTGAGACAATTATGTCAACATATTCCAGTAAGTTTATATATATTTTCTAATATTATAATTTATAAGTTAATTATTGTTTTTAACAATTGTCACGTACTTTTTAGTCTACTTTAGCAAGAGTATTTGTTTATGAAGCCACAACACGTATAATGGCGGGAGCAACACCAGTGAAAACTCAAATATTGTTAGACCGTAGCTTACATCACAGAAATTCACGTTCTTCAATTATCCGTGGAAAAGATCGTTCACAAGATCAATATACTGGAGAAAGAGAACACGCGGTAGCTTTATGTTTAGCTTGCCGACATTTACCTCCACTATTATTAGCCTCTCCTGGAGAACGTGCAGGCATGCTTGCAGAAGCTGCTAAAACTCTTGAGAGGGTAGGAGATATAAAGAGACTTCAAGAATGTTACAAATTAATGAGGCAATTAGGACCAGCTATCTCTGCTAACTGATATATTACTGGTATAAGAATATACCTCATTCAATCTTGTCTTTTACATGGGTTTATCTTTTTCATGACTCATTATTGTACCAGGTATGTAAATATGAAACCGGAATTTTTATATAGAAAATACACGTTTATTGTATGAAAATGATTAAAAATATTTTATTCGAAGTATTGCCCATCGCTAGCTATACATTTTTCCCACCTGTCTGGCTATTGGTGGATGCCACGTCAAAAAAACTGTGTCTCTTTTTAGGCAAACCAGTCATCGAGCCATTTTCGTAAGAAGCGAAGTGCTGGTCAGAAAGTGCGTGTCCCATCGATACAAATAAATAGTAATCGAACGAAGCCAAGTCTGGTGAGTAAGCCGCGTGCGAAAGTATTTCCCAACTGAACGCTTGTCTGGTAACAATAGTTTTTATGCATATATTTATGCAATTGCTTACTTGCTACAAGTCTGTATAGTAGCTGTGTTGCATGAAATATGACTATGCAATACTTCTACAATGCAACTCCTGTGGCAGGTCTCAGCGTCATATGAGGTGGATAAATATTTATATATATACAGTGCGTGTCCCATCGATACAAATAAATAGTAATCGAACGGAGCCAAGTCTGGTGAGTAAGCCGCGTGCGAAAGTATTTCCCAACTGAACGCTTGTCTGGTAACAATAGTTTTTATGCATATATTTATGCAATTGCTTACTTGCTACAAGTCTGTATAGTAGCTGTGTTGCATGAAATATGACTATGCAATACTTCTACAATGCAACTCCTGTGGCAGGTCTCAGCGTCATATGAGGTGGATAAATATTTATATATATACAGTGCGTGTCCCATCGATACAAATAAATAGTAATCGAACGGAGCCAAGTCTGGTGAGTAAGCCGCGTGCGAAAGTATTTCCCAACTGAACGCTTGTCTGGTAACAATAGTTTTTATGCATATATTTATGCAATTGCTTACTTGTTACAAGTGAGCACTCTAGTGGCATTGCATGAAATATAACTATGCAGTACTTCTAGAGTGAAACTCCTGTGGCAGGTCTCAGCGTCATATGTGGTAGATAAATATATATATACAGGGTAGACGAAATAAAATGTTATAGACTGTTTTCTTATAAACTATTGTACATATTTTCTTTCTTTCCTAAATTAAACATGATAGCGGGGTAATCATTTGGAGTGCAATCAATTTTTTTAAGACTACTAAGAAAAGTTTAAAGGCAGCCTCCTTCATTTATCTTAAATGCATTTTCTTCGTTTAGGTAACTCATATCAAACAGAGTAACATTTACTTAAAACATTTCTTTTTATTCTGCACAATTAAAGAGATTTAATAAATAATTCAATGCAGTTCTAGATACATTTAGAGACAAGAATATATTTCAACTCTTTTTATAAACATATTTTTTTACCTATTTGTTTGATAATAGAAAGGTAATTTCTTGAAATATTTTATGAACAATGTAAATTTTAAATTCTTTAGAGAGATGAACCGTACTATTTAATCATCTTCTCATATGATGATTAAATATTTAATATATCCTACAATAAAGGAAAATATAAACTTAAAAGTATTTACTGCGCATACACATTGGTTATTTCATTAACGCTATGAAATGCTTAAAACAGTATTTATGAAAGACTTAATAGGTGTTTAGAAATCTAAAGACATCATTTTAAACATTTATTAAAATAATTTTCACTTTGGAATACATTTATACATATATTTTTCCCCTCCTTTCTTCTCTGTTTACCTTCTGGAGTTTCTCTTGAGAGAAACACGTATTTTTTACCATAACTCTTTAACTGTGCAAAGTCAAAAAATATTCAAGTTAAATATTATTCTTATATATATTTAATAAGATAAATATTAAATATTATAAATATTTAATAAGAGCTCTTTGAATAAAGAAATGTTAATATCTCACTCCATTTGAAATTAAAGGGATTCTCTTTACCTATGTATAGTAGTCTTCCTAAAAAATTTTTTACATACCAGATGATTTATCAACTCCTTTGTCCTTAATTTAAAAAGAAATGAAATGATTTCTAAGAATTTGGCTTATAATATTTTACAGGATGGTAGAAAATGGAATCAAAACTTTTTCTTAGGGATAGATAGCATTTAACAGCTCCTGAATCCAACAAATCAATCAAATCTACAAAATTAATAATAATTTTCTTATTAGCTTTGATTATTGTTTTAGCTTACTCAATTGTGGATTTGTGATTGGTTACTTGAAATGCGAACTACACTTTGGCAGGAATTAGATAACGATTTAGAAAAATTAACTACAAATATATCTCTTGGAGGTTTTCAACGTGATTTAGCTTGTTTGAGACAATTATGTCAACATATTCCAGTAAGTTTATATATATTTTCTAATATTATAATTTATAAGTTAATTATTGTTTTTAACAATTGTCACGTACTTTTTAGTCTACTTTAGCAAGAGTATTTGTTTATGAAGCCACAACACGTATAATGGCGGGAGCAACACCAGTGAAAACTCAAATATTGTTAGACCGTAGCTTACATCACAGAAATTCACGTTCTTCAATTATCCGTGGAAAAGATCGTTCACAAGATCAATATACTGGAGAAAGAGAACACGCGGTAGCTTTATGTTTAGCTTGCCGACATTTACCTCCACTATTATTAGCCTCTCCTGGAGAACGTGCAGGCATGCTTGCAGAAGCTGCTAAAACTCTTGAGAGGGTAGGAGATATAAAGAGACTTCAAGAATGTTACAAATTAATGAGGCAATTAGGACCAGCTATCTCTGCTAACTGATATATTACTGGTATAAGAATATACCTCATTCAATCTTGTCTTTTACATGGGTTTATCTTTTTCATGACTCATTATTGTACCAGGTATGTAAATATGAAACCGGAATTTTTATATAGAAAATACACGTTTATTGTATGAAAATGATTAAAAATATTTTATTCGAAGTATTGCCCATCGCTAGCTATACATTTTTCCCACCTGTCTGGCTATTGGTGGATGCCACGTCAAAAAAACTGTGTCTCTTTTTAGGCAAACCAGTCATCGAGCCATTTTCGTAAGAAGCGAAGTGCTGGTCAGAAAGTGCGTGTCCCATCGATACAAATAAATAGTAATCGAACGAAGCCAAGTCTGGTGAGTAAGCCGCGTGCGAAAGTATTTCCCAACTGAACGCTTGTCTGGTAACAATAGTTTTTATGCATATATTTATGCAATTGCTTACTTGCTACAAGTCTGTATAGTAGCTGTGTTGCATGAAATATGACTATGCAATACTTCTACAATGCAACTCCTGTGGCAGGTCTCAGCGTCATATGAGGTGGATAAATATTTATATATATACAGTGCGTGTCCCATCGATACAAATAAATAGTAATCGAACGGAGCCAAGTCTGGTGAGTAAGCCGCGTGCGAAAGTATTTCCCAACTGAACGCTTGTCTGGTAACAATAGTTTTTATGCATATATTTATGCAATTGCTTACTTGCTACAAGTCTGTATAGTAGCTGTGTTGCATGAAATATGACTATGCAATACTTCTACAATGCAACTCCTGTGGCAGGTCTCAGCGTCATATGAGGTGGATAAATATTTATATATATACAGTGCGTGTCCCATCGATACAAATAAATAGTAATCGAACGGAGCCAAGTCTGGTGAGTAAGCCGCGTGCGAAAGTATTTCCCAACTGAACGCTTGTCTGGTAACAATAGTTTTTATGCATATATTTATGCAATTGCTTACTTGTTACAAGTGAGCACTCTAGTGGCATTGCATGAAATATAACTATGCAGTACTTCTAGAGTGAAACTCCTGTGGCAGGTCTCAGCGTCATATGTGGTAGATAAATATATATATACAGGGT